>NC_037680.1:46825007-46853922 GCF_003255815.1 Theropithecus gelada
AAAAAAAAAAAAAAAAAAAAAAAAAAAAAAAAAAAGAAACTAAAGTTGAAGTCCAAGTCTGGACTGCCAATCTAAGGCTCTGTATTAGTATACTAGGGCTACCACCTCAAAGCACCACAAACAACAGAAATGTATTGTCCTCATTCTGGAGGCTACAAGTTCCAGATTCAGGTGAAGGCAGGGTTGGTACTTTCTGAAGGCTCTGAGGGAGCATTTGTTCCAGGTCTCTCTCCCAGCTTCCAGTGGTTTTCTGGCAATCTTTGGTGTTCCTTGTTTCTGCACCAACCCTCTGTCTGCCTTCACCTTCACAAGACGTTCTCCCTCCACATCTGTGTTTAAGTTTCCCCGTTTTATAAGGACATCAGTAATGGATTAGGGATCCACCCTACTCCAGTATGACCTCATCTAAACTTATTAAATCTGCAAAGGCCCTATATCCAAATAAGGTCACATTCTGAGGTACTTGAGGATTAGGACCCCAACATATGAATTTTTTAGGAACACAATTCAATGTATAACAGGCTCTTTCTGAGTGGGAGGGAATGGGGGACTGGGAGAGCTTAAGGTACTGAGGCATCACCAAGGAGGAGGGAGTGGGGCTGCCAAGCCCTAGGCCTGGGTGAGGTTGGGACCAGATTCCTGAGTTTAAATCGCCCAGTCCTGTGGGTGTGCAGGAGGCTTCAGTGAGGTCAGGTCCTAGTTTGACCTTCATGTCATTGCCAGCATATTGTCCCTAGTGAGTTGAGATTGCTCTCATTTGGGCTGAAAGAGCTAGGGAGCTCTGGTTTCCATGGCTGAGGGGGCCTGTGTGTCTGGCTTGCAGGGCAGAGGAGGGCCCATACACCCCATACTTCCCTTGCCCTCCTGTGTTATTTCTGACAATAAAGCATCGTTGGTTTGTCTTTTAAAATAACTAAGCATGCCATTAAAATGCATCTTTTTATTAGTAGAGGCATTATTGTATTAATATCATCACTACTAAATTTTCTCTTTGCAAAACTGGAATTTTAAGCTGGAATCTGGAGAGGTGTGATTTCCCTGGAAAAGAGTTTCTAGACCTCTTTATTTGGGAAAAGTGCATCCCTAGATCTTCATAAAAACTCTAGCACCTAACTGAAAAATACAGGAGCCCTTAACAACAGCCAGTGTTTACAACAGGGTGGAGTGTGGTGCTCGGTTCAGACCTGTTTTCCTGGAAATAAGGCCCATGATGAGAAGAGAAGTCCCTGCACCTCATATTCTAAGTTCAGGAAAGGTCTAAGAGTTGTTACCTCCATCCCCTGGCTCTGGGCCCCTGGGGGCAAAGGGAGAGTATGCTTTTCCTCCCCTAAACTGGGGGAAGGAGGCAGTTCTCAAAAGAATCACTAGTGAAATTTGGAGGCAATTACTTTAAAAAAAAAAAAAAAAAAGATGCTTACAATTTCATCCCCTAACTGGATGCTTGCTTAGCTAGCAAAATACATCACCTTTCTCTTTGTAGGGGAAAAGGTAACTAGAGAGCAAGAGATGTCATAATGGGGAACTGTCTCAGTTCTTCAGAAAAATGGAGGGATCCTTTGTGAGCCCACAGCCCCACCATTGTCTGAGGACATAGAAGAAATCAAGGGCTTCTGTCTCATTGGGAACCAGATAGCGCAAGGCAAAAAGATGCACACATCAGATAAATGTACTGTGAGTGTTGAGCTCAGGGTCAGTTAAAAGACGTAGCCAGTCTGGCAAGGGATCATATATTAGTTTGACATGGTGCTGGAGGAAATCCCCAGCTAGTGCTAGAACCTGCCAGCCTCCGAGGATCAGGATGCACTTTTCACAAATCAAGAGGTCTGGGAAACTCTTTATTTTTATCTAGGGCTGCCAGAACAAATTAACACAGATTGAGTGGTTTAAACAATAGGCATTTACTTCTCACAGTTCTGGAGGATAGAAGTTGGAGATCAAGGCGTCAGCAGGTTTGGTTCCTTCTGAGGTCTCTCTCCGTGGCTTGCTAGTAAGGGCACCAGTCATAATGGATTAGGAGCCACTCTTACAGCTGCATTTTAATTTACTGTCACCTCTTTAAAGACTGTATCTCCAAATACAGTCACATTCTGAAATACTGGGGGTTATTAGGGTTCCAACATGGGAATTTTGGAGAAGAAACAACTCAGTTGATAACAGATCATTAAGAGCTTGGGCAGCTGTTGAGTGTGAGCTCCTTAATTGTGGGGCATGTAGGGACTACCACCTTTCCTTATAAAGCCCAAGGACCATTGTGGCCATCCGGAGCGGAGTGGGTCTGCAGCATCCCCAGTCAGAGAAGCAGAGCTCTGCTCCTCTCATCCCCACTCCCTCCGCCACACCCAGGGAGCCAGCCTAGAGATGAGGGGAGAGAAGAACCCTCCAAGCCATGAAAGCCATACATCCAGCCTGGGGGCAGAGGGAGAGTGGGGGGAAAGCAGTGAATTGATGTAATATTAAAGGTTAAAAACAAACAAGAATGAGGCCTGGTGGGGTGGCTCACGCCTGTAATCCCAGCACTTTGGGAGGCCGAGGCAGGTGGATCACAAGGTCAGGAGTTCATGACCACCCTGGCCAACATGGTGAAACCCCGTCTCTACTAAAAATACAAAAATTAGCTGGGCGTGGTGGTACATGCCTGTAGTCCCAGCTACTCGGGAGGCTGGGGCAGGAGAATTGTTTGAACCGGGACCCGGGAGGTGGAGGTGGCAGTGAGCCAAGATCGCACCACTACATTCCAGCCTGGGCTACAAGAGGGAGACTCCATCTTAAACGAACGAACAAACAAACAAACAAACAATGAATTGTCAAAACCATACTATTTAATAGCTGAAAAATCTGTGAAATGGGACTATGATGCAGTTAAGGAGCTGCCATCTTCACAGAGAGCTGAGTCCACATGGGTGAGGGAAGTTAGAGGGAAAAGTGAAAATGTTTCTGGATTACCCCCAGAGAACTGACATGTCTCAGTGTGCTGATTTCATGCCTGAGGCACAAGCAGAGAACCACAGAGTTTTGCAGACCTGATCCTGGGAGGCTGGCAGGTTCTGTCACTAGGTGGGGATTTCTTCCAGCACCAACCTGGAGTGGGTGACAGATTCTTGTCTCAGGGAAAGGGCAATGACACAGAGAGTCCCTTGTGAATAATGGAACTAGCAAATGTTAATTACATGGGCTCCTCATCTCCATCAGTTTGCAGCTGGAGCTGTGCAATTCAGCGCATTGGTCTAGCCAGCTGCACAGTCCTGTCTCATGTGACCATCTTGTCTGACTGACAAGAACGTAAGTGCCATGAGAACAGAAACTTGGTCCCCTGTTTCATTTATATACCAAACATGTAGTCAGTACTGGTCACATTACTTCACAGCTCCTTGCTAATTCTGCTTTGTGTAATTACTTCTGCTCCCCACCCCGACCCCTCCCTCATCACCACAGCTTCCAACCTTGCCCTTCCTCTGCCTCCCCAACCTGTTTGTGTTCAAAACTCAGTCCTAGCATCACCTCTTCCAGGGAGTTTCTAGCCTGGGTTGGGTAAAATTCCTGGTACCACTAGAATGTAAGTTCCATTGGGACAGGGATTTTTGTCCATTTGGTTGGCATCTCTTTCCTTTGTCTAGAAAGGAGTGTGACAGGGGGTGCTCAGGGAGTCTTTCTGTCCAGATAGAGAGTGCGATTTGTGGACAGTTTCCTGGCAGTGCTGGGAACGCTTTGAAAGCACATCACAAATGTGGGTCATCCTGTGATTTATGGTGCTGGCTGGAAGCCCACCAGAATCAGATCTATTTTAACAAGTTGTGCAATTCAGAAGGAGCTCCATTCAGAACTTCATATTCTGAATGGAGAGAGATGAGTATGAAGCCCTTATTAGGACTCATGCACCAGAGGAGTGCAGATGTAATTGCCATTACTTCTGGCATCTGAAACCAATTCCTGGCCCCCTTCCTGGACTGGGCGGGGTGGGGGCTTTCCCAGAAGCAAACAGTACACTTGTGGCTAAAGTACAGATCTTGAAGCATGAGAACCACGTACTCCCCTCGCATCACTTCCCTCTGAAATGTGGCTGTCTGGGGGTTCCACCCAGCCCTCTCCAGCGCCCTGACTCTGGGTGGATGTGTGAGGGTGAGTCCCACCTTACTGCCACAGCGTGCCAGGAGGACCAGAAGCTGCGTCTGTGAGATGTTGTGAGGGCTGTGCCCTCTTCTGCTCTTGTCCTGGCCTCATCTGGACAGCCCCAAGAGGAACTTCACACCCTCCTGGCTCTTCCCCGTTAATAGTTTTCATCCCTTGTTTAGAAGCATCTGATTTTCTTTGTAAAGTTTATTGAGGGTAAAACATGTGTGTGATGTGGCTGTGGAGTGAAAAGAGCATCCCTTGAAATTATTGTTGCCTTTTTCCCCCATCCCTGAATGCTTTTTAGGTTTTAATTTGTACTTTGCAAGTGCTGTTTTGTTTTTTGTTTGAGTGTACGTGGCTTAAGTGTTTCTTTCGTTTTTAAAATTCTCCATGCAGTTTCTCCTACCCTATCAGCTATGGTAGAATGAAGAACTCTGGACTGTAAGTCAGGGGACAAGCTAAGAGCTACCTGAACTGGTACTTTGCATCTGGAAGATTTGATTTAAAGTTCTGAGCAGCTTCCACATCTGCAAAGTGAGGGATGTGCATTAAGAAGAGCCTCCAAGGCTGGGCGTGGTGGCTCATGCCTGTAATCCCAGCATTTTGGGAGGCTTAGGCAGGTAGATCACGAGGTCAGGAGATCAAGACCATCCTGGCTAACACGGTGAAACCTGTCTCTACTGAAAATACAAAAAATGAGCCAGGCTTGGTGGCGGGCGCCTGCAGTCCCAGCTACTCGGGAGGCTGAGGCAGGAGAATGGCATGAACCTGGGAGGCGGAGCTTGCAGTGAGCGGAGATCGCCCCACTGCACTCCAGCCTGGGTGACAGAGTGAGAGACTGTCTCAAAAAAAAAAAAAAAAAAAAAAAAAAGAGCCTCTGGATTAGATGGAACCTTAGAATTGAACAGACCAACCCCTAATATCTCTAGATCAGATATTCAGTCTTGAGTTACTTTGTTGTTGTTGTTGTTATTTAAGGAGATGGGGTCTCACTCTGTTGCCAAGGCTGGGGTACAGTGGTATGATCATAGCTCACTGTACCCTGGAACTCCTGGGCTCAAGCCCCCCAAGGAGCTGAGATCACAGGTGTGAGCCACTGCACCTGCCTAACTTACTCCGGTTTGGAAGTTTTTACTTGGCTCTCTTTAGAATACCTTATGGGACAATGCTGTATAATGAAATGTAAAATGTTCTATTAGCCACTTTTTTTTTTTTTTTTTTGAGATGGAGTCTCTGTCTGTTGCCCAGGCTGGAGTACAGTGGCTCAATCTTGGCTCACTGCAGCCAAGGTTCTGCTTCCCAGGTTCAAGCAATTCTCCTGCCTCAGCCTCCCAAGTAGCCAGGATTACAGCCATGGGCCACCATGCCCAGCTAATTTTTGTATTATTGGTAGAGGCGGGGTTTCACCGTGTTGGCCAGGCTGGTCTCGAACTGACCTCAGGTGATCCACCTACCTCGGCCTCCCAAAGTGCTGGGATTACAGGTGTGAGCCACCATGCCCAGCAGCCACATTGTTTTAATTAGCCACATTTTAAAAGTAATAAATAACAAGTCATTGAAATTAATTTCAATAATAGATCTTCAACTCACATATCAAAAGTATTATTCAACATGTAACCAATATAAAAGTTATGGAAATAGTTTACATTTTTTTGTACTAAGTCTTCAAAATCTGATGTGTATTTTATATCTATGGCACATTTCAGTTTAGACCAGCCATATTTCTTTATTTTTTTCTTTTTCCTTTTTTTTTTTTTTTTTGAGACAGGGTTTCACTCTTGTTGCCTAGGCTGGAGTGCAATGGCATGATCTTGGCTCACTGCAACGTCTGCTCCCTGGGTTCTAGTGATTCTCCTGCCTCAGCCTCCCAAGTAGCTGAGATTACAGGTGCCCGCCACCACGCCCAGCTAATTTTTTGTATTTTTAGTAGAGATGGGGTTTCACCATGTGGGCCAGTCTGGTCTTGAACTCCAGACCTCAGGTGATCCACCTGCCTCGGCCTCCTACAGTGCTGGGATTACAGGCATGAGCCACCACGCCTGGCCTAGTCCAGCCACACTTCATATGCGCAGTAGCCACCATATTGAGCAGCATGACTGCAGAGAACCACTGTATCGGCCACAGAATTGCCTCATTCCTGCTCTCGAAGAGAAATGCAGAAATGCCAAGGAGCCCTTCTTGCTGATCCTCCCAAAGAAAATAAAGTGAGGTGGGAAAGGACAAAATAATTCTGCAGATTGGCTTCTTCATAAAATATTTGTTTTCTTGTGTGCAGACTTGACTTCAGATTATCTCCCAGTGTGTAAGAGACATTATTGTTCCCAGATTTTCAGAGTTTCAGCAAAAGCTTTTGTTGTTGTTGTTGAGACAGAATCTTGCTCTGTCTCCAGGCCAGAGTGCAGTGGTGTGCTCTCAGCTCACTGCAGCCCCTGCCTCCCGGGTTCAAGCGGTTCTCCTGCCTCAGCCTCCTGGGTAGCTGGGACTACAGGCGTGCGCCACCACACTCAGCTAATTTTTGTATTTTTAGTAGAGACAGGGTTTCACCATGTTGGCCAGGATGGTCTTGGTCTCTTGACCTCGTGATCTGCCTGCCTTGGCCTCCCAAAGTGCTGGGATCATAGGCGTGAGCCACCACACCAGGCCCATAGCAAAAGCTTTTTAGCAGTTTCCTTGGGTTTTTTTTGGAGAGAGAGAAGTGTTCCATATTATCAGTACTGAGCAATGTTTTCCGGAGTGTTTTTCTTGAAACACCAGATTTGTGTGGTGTGAAGAGGTGTGAGCTGAGTAAGATTTCCATGACCAAAAAGTGTGGGAAATATTGATTACGAATATCCAATAGGTATCTTTATTGTGGAAATACCAAGAGATGGCTCCCGTGTACCAGACATCCAAAATCAGTGAGATCCTTTTTGTGAGAAGCACCTTGAGGGTCAAGAATCATGTGGGACCTGCTAAGGCAATGTTGATCAGATGATCTCCCTAAGTCTTCTTTTTCCAGGACATCCTGCCAGTGTGGATCTTAAATCCATTTCCAAAAGTCCCTCTTGCCTTCCTGGCTCTAAGGCCCTGTTGCTACTGTGTCTTTGAAAAAGAAAAACTAGGCCAGGCACGGTGGCTCACGCCTATTAATCCCAGCACTTTGGGAGGCCGAAGTGGGTGAATCACAAGGTCAAGAGTTCGAGACCAGCCTGGCCAACATGGTGAAACCCTGTTTCTACCAAGAATACAGAAATTAGCTGGGCACGTTGGTGCGCGCCTGTGGTCCCAGCTACTCGGGAGGCTGAGGCAGGAGAATTGCTTGAACCCGGGAGGCAGAGGTTGCAGTGAGCCGAGATTACACTCCAGCCTGGGCAAAAGAGCAAGACTCCGTCTCAAAAAAAGAGAAAAACTAAAATAAACTTTAAATAATGAGTTATGATAATGACTCTAATCTTGGGAAAATTAGTGTCTGTTGTGAATCAGATTCACCATCTTCCCCCAACACATTTTAATAGTTCTTTCATAGGTCCTGAATAGGACAGTGAATGTATATTTAAGTGGAAGTTCAATTTAGAGCCATTTTGTTTTATTTCTTTAATTATCCTGCTAAGTATAGCAAACATAGCAGCTTTGATTTTTCAAATGGTCAGAATACAAGAAAAAGGAATTCTGCTTCTCTCTGCCAGCATCCTTCTCATTCAGAGAATAGAAAAATGTTCCCATTTGAGATGAAAGATTCTTTACTTTTTCCATATTTATTTCATATTTCAATAGCTCATATTGGAGAAAAGGTGTCAAAGCCATTTATAGTTTATTAAGTCATCCCACTCTAAAATCTTTTTATAACGGGGCTTTCAGGTCATTTCCCTCCCTTAGTAACAGATACCTCCTGGCATTTTAAATCAAATAAATTAGAAACAAAACCATTATAATTATCTCTCTACTTCAAGATGGATTAAAACTTCACATTTTTCCCCAGGAATTTAGGTCATGTTAATAGAAACTGTATTTTTCTTTTTAGAACACAAGACCGCCTTCTAACAGTCTGGTCCATATGTTAGAAGCATATAAAGTTAATCATTTTGCTTTGGTGCCAATGTGTTGTGTGCAGAGAGACGCTGTAAACCACAGCTGTGTGGAGTAACAATTGTGAACTTTACTGGCTTGCACATGTGAGTCATCAGTAAACTAAATTAAATGTTGCTTAACTGAACTTGAGAGCTGGAGGTTGCAAGGGAAGACTGCTAAGATTTTATTAAGTTTTGAATTTAGTAGAGTGGTTCCATTCTTTGCATTTCGCAAGGGACTTCAAGTTATACAAAAATCAAATCAACTGTTTTCCAGATGATTAGGTTTGGCTTCTCCATAACAATAGTGATTGCCTGGTAATCAATGGGAATCACTGTTCAGTTGACCTAGTTTGGTGTGTGAATAGCCAAAAATCCAGACATCCTCTAAAATCGGTTGGGCCCAATCAGTTTGGCCAGGCAGCAATCCTGTCAGCTACTCAGTGGTCTTCCTTGAATAAGATCAAAATCCCTGAAATGACTACGTTGTGTAATGGGAGCATTTTGATAGGTTCTCTGAGGGTTATTACTTAGTGCTATGACCTTGGGCAAGAGGCTTGAACACTCGGCCTCAGTTTTCTTTCTTTGTGAACTGGAGACATGGCTCACAGGGTTGTTGTATTAAGTAATTCATTTAAAAACACTTAGCACAGTATCTACCACATTGTACACCCTCAAAAAAGTTAGTGTTTAAGTATTATTAAATATTTTTTGATCTGGAGCAGAGTGATAAATATGAGACAAAAGTAAGTAGATTTCCCCATTTATTTTCTTAATCTCTGATGAGACGGAGTCTCGCTCTGTCACCCAGGCTGGAGTGCAGTGGCCGGATCTCAGCTCACTGCAAGCTCTGCCTCCCGGGTTTACGCCATTCTCCTGCCTCAGCCTCCCGAGTAGCTGGGACTACAGGCACCGGCCACCTCACCCAGCTAGTTTTTTTGTACTTTTTAGTAGAGACGGGGTTTCACCGTGTTCGCCAGGATGGTCTCGATCTCCTGACCTTGTGATCCGCCTGTCTCGGCCTCCCAAAGTGCTGGGATTACAGGCTGAGCCACCGCGCCCGGCCTTTTTTTTTTTTTTTTTTTTTTTTTAACAATAAAGCAGTAGATAACATTTGTTTATCCTCTTTTTTTCTTCCTCTGTCTTTTGTTAAGAGTTTGAGATTTCTGTGTTTACCTTAAGATAAACAGGGGATGCTGGGGCTCATGCCTGTAATCACAGCTACTCAGGAGGCTGAGGTGGGAGGATTGCTTGAGCCTAGGAGTTTGAGATGGCAGTGAGCCATGATTGTGCCACTGCACTCTAAACTGGGTGACAGAGTAAGACCTCATCTCTTAAAAAGAAGATATAAAAGAAAGAATAAAATAAACCTCCAAACCTTATATTATTCAATTTATTTACTTTTTTCCTAGTCATCCAATTCAACATTTAAGGAGGCTTTAGGCAGTAGAAAATTGGATGGTCTGTAAAACTCTGATTAACCAAAACTCCTAATTAATAGCAGTTTTATAAATTTCAAAATATATGCTGAATTCCATAAATTTGTATAATTATTGTGTCAATTATTAATAAAAATAAAATACATATGTACATATGCTGAAGAGATCATTACTTAGCTGAGCCAACTGATTTAGCTGGAACTAAAATTCCTTGGCTAACTAGCACCTTTAAAGGTTCCATGTGGCTCCAATCAAATTCTCTGCACCATCAACATCTGCATCTCCACTCACCATTGAAAACTCTGTTAACTATAAATTTTTAAATTTTTTTTGAGATGGAGTCTCACTCTTGTTGCCCAAGCTGGAGTGCAGTGGCTCAATCTCGACTCACCACAGCCTCTGCCTCCCGGGTTCAAGCGATTCTCCTGCCTCAGCCTCCTGAGTAGCTGGGACTACAGACACGCGCCTCCACACCCGGCTAATTTTTGTGCTTTTAGTAGAGACGGGGTTTCACTATGTTGGCGAGGCTGGTCTCGAACTCCTGACCTCGTGATCTGCCCGCCTTGGCCTCCCAAAGTGCTGGGATTACATGCGTGAGCCACCACACCCGGCCTAAACTCTGTTAACTATAAATTTAACAGGAACACTTTATTCCTCATGCTCAGTAAACAATCATCCAGCCCTCTGTGGTGGATGAAACCCAGGTACTAAGAAGGCAAGTAAAGTCACCCAAGCTGTCCTAACAAGTATGTGACAGAGCTGAGACAAATCCCCGGTGTCTTGACCCCAGAACATACATCCTTTTTTCTTTTAATTGTTTTTAATTCTTATGTTTAAGTTTTGTAGGTACTTAGTGGGTATATATATTTATAGTGTACATAAGATATTTTGATACAGGCATTCTCTTTTGGAGTTGGAGTCTCACTCTTGTTGCCCAGGCTGGAGTGCAATGGCATGATCTCAGCTCACTGCAACCTCTGCCTCCTGGGGTCAAGTGATTCTCCTGCCTCAGCCTCCTGAGTAGCTGGGATTACAGGTAAGCACCACCACACCCGGCTAATTTTTGTATTTTTAGTAGAGACAGGGTTTCACCATGTTGGCCAGGCTGGTCTCGAACTCCTAACCTTGTGATCCACCCACCTCAGCCTCCCAAAGTTTTGGCATTACAGGCGTGAGCCACTGCGCCCAGCCGATACAGGCATTCTTTTTTTTTTTTTTTTTTTTTTTTTGAGATGGAGTCTCGCCCTGTCATCCAGGCTGGAGTACAGTGGCGCAATCTCAGCTCACTGCAACCTCCGCCTCCTGGGTTCAAGCAACTTTCCTGCCTCAGCCTCCCGAGTATCTGGGATTGCAGGCACGCACCTCCACGCCCAGCTAGTTTTTGTATTTTTAGTAGAGACAGAGTTTCACCATGTTGGTCAGGCTGGTCTCGAATTCCTGACCTCGTGATCCACCCACCTTGGCCTCCCAAAGTGCTGGGATTACAGGCTTGAGCCATCGTGCCTGGCCCCAGTACGGACATTCTTAACCACTGACTGCACCTCTGCAATCCAGGCATCAAATAGCTTGAGCAAAGAGTCTGAAATATGAAAGGATCTGGCCAGAGACCAGTAAAGAGTTCATGGTATGTGGAGGGAAGTGGGGTAAGCTAGTGTCTCCTTTAGAGGGCTTTGGATGTCATGTTAAATTTAAAAATTTTTGAAAATATTCAGTGCCACACCATTCATTCACTCATTCACTCACAAATAATTATTGAATGCTTACTGTATGCTAGGTATATTGTACTAAGCACTAAGTATGAGGTGGTAAGTACAATAGACTTAGTATTTGCCCTCATGCAGCTTAGAATGGGGAGTCATAGACAGTGTTAGATTCATGGATAGCTTTCAGCATTGCATCATTAATTAACATCTTTGCCTTTGATGAGACTTTCTCTAGAAATACTTAAACCATAAATCTATTTCATTCAGGTTTGTTTTTGTTTGTTTGTTTTGTTTTGTTGAGATGGAGATTTGCTCTTGTTGCCCAGGCCGGAGTGCAATGGTGTGATCTTGGCTTATTGCAACCTCCGCTTCCCAGGTTCAAGTGATTCTCCTGCCTTAGCCTCCTGAGTAGCTGGGATTACAGGCATGCACCAGCACACCCTCCTAATTTTTTTATATTTTTAGTAGAGACAGGGTTTCTCCGCGTTGGTCAGGCTGGCCTCAAACTCCCGACCTCAGGTGATCAACCTGCCTTGGCTTCCCAAAGTGCTGGGATTAGAGGCATGAGCCATTGCGCCCGGCCTTCATTCAGTTTTATCATTTATCCATGGTGCTACACTAGCCCTGCAAAATGGTTCACAGTCAATTGCTCACCTCCTCAGGATAATGAGCCGTAAGTGTTCTTGGGTGATTGAAAGAAGAACCTGTGATACTGATGTTTGCCAAGAGATAGTAGATATAATCTGTCTCTAGGCAGCAAGGATAGAAACACTCTAAAATGTTCTTCTAGTTCATTGTAACTTTTTCTTTTCTTTATTGTCTATGTGAAGGCTTAGGAAAAGGGCACTTTGCAAGTCTTATAGCAGTTGTTGAAGAAATATTCTTTGAATTAATGAATGGGAGTAGAAATAGATACTTAGTACCTGGCTTCAAAGAGGTTGTAACCTTTATAAGAAGCCAAATCATTTCTAAAGATTAATACTAATATAAGATAGCATGTTTGCATCGATTTTAAAGGACTCAGACACAATTGTACTGACTAGCTACAACCTCTAGAATTAGTGTAGAGTTGTGATGCTTGTAGATTTCCTTCATCAGATAAATAATCTTTGTTGGCCTTTATTCTCATTAGGTTTTTGTCTTTCAAAAAAAAAAAAAATCAGTAATTGCATCACAAGTCTGTCAGATAATACTTTAATTTAGAAAGTTTTTTTTGAAATCAGTTGTTTTGGATAATACACTATTACAGTTCTATAAAGCCAAGGTCTCCAAAAAACAATGCCTGTGCTTAAGAATATAAGTTATATTAACTTCATTCTTCAACACCATGAAACATATAAGGTTCAATGGAAGAAGTGTTTCTGGGTACTGGCATTTTATGAATGGGTTATACATATATCTATGAGAAATGTGTGTGCATGGGTGTTCAGAAACATTATGACAATGTAGCTTAGATATGAGTGATGCTGGCCAATTGGGCACATTGCAAGTTTGGTTTCCTGTAGAATACAACCTGTTTCGGTATGCCTCTCCTTATTTTCTGGATTCTCGAGTCGCTACAGTTTTTCCCAAGGATATACACATACACATGGATGTTTATACTAGGTCCTTTTATAAAAGAGCTAGTGACATGGAATAGTCATTCTTTAAAATATAGCAAAAATAACTGGTAAATGTGAAAATTAGACTTGGATACCTATATATCAAAAGCTAACCTTGAGTACTTTCAGAGACCCAATAGAAAAACAAAGCTCATTTCAGTGATTATTGCCTTCACATCAGCACCCAGTTTTTCAAAATGGCTGGTATTTGCCAGTATGCAAACAGAAGCATCATCTTTTACTAGAAGAATAGATGCTATAAAGATGTTGAAAAATGAACACCTCAAATTCATTAATCTCAAAAACATTGCAGAAAGGGAGCAAAAAACCGTACCTCTGTCTCCTCTCTCATGGGCTAAGAAACAAGAATGATACTAAAACATCAGAGAACTGAATAAGCTAACTTGAGCCACAATAGCAAAGTAAAGAAGGAGGAATAACTGAAGAGATCATAGCAACAGAGCCGTTGCTGGTTGCCTGTGTTAGCTGTGAAGAGAACACTGGCAAATTAAACATCCAGACCTCTGTAAAACCACTGTCTAAGCTTCCTCCATTTATCTAAGCCAGGCTATCATCAACACCCACTTCTTCTGTTGCCTACTGAACTGCTAAGAAATAATACATTTTGCAGATTTTAGTTTTATCATCTTTATTTTGTTCTTTCTTATTTCCCCCACTTCAGGGGTCTTTTAGGATATATTTCACACCTATAGATAAAATTTCAGAGCTGGATCGAAGCCAAACACTGCTTAATTTTTTTTTACTCCAACTTGCATCTAGTTATTGCACTTACTTGTTTGCTTGTTGTTCAGCATGTTGTTGATTTTTGAACAATACTGTTTACTTCCTTGATTAGCTCTCTGATTTATAACTTAGGTAAAGCTCACATATGTCCTGGCCACAGATGTCACACAATCTTTTATTTTGGCGCCAGGTTGATATGACACACTGTTTGTTGTAGTTCCCTTTCAAAGAACAGTCCACCCCTGTCTACACCACATGCCTGGCACTGATCTAGGTGGAGCTACGTAGCCACAAAGTGTGTCCATTATGGGCACCATGACGGAATGCCATGACACACACGTGCAGAACCACTGATCTTCTCAACCTCCTCATTTGACAGATAATGCAAGTGGGTCATAAAGAGTAGACGTGATCTCCTTAAGTCAGTGGCAGGTTTGGGATAGGAATCCTCGTTTCTCACTTTCCAGTGTCCTGTTCATTGCTTCCATGCTAAAGAGGGAAACTCAAAAAAAGCAGTTATAGTTCCAAGCACTGAATCATACTCCTGCACAATGGGAAGTTAACAGTGTCTTGTTTGCTGAAGCCCTGTGTAACTTTCTCAGGCTTAAAAACACAAGGAAGCATAGGTGTTGTGGGAAATTATATGACTGACCTGCCATCAATCGATAAGGTATATTGTGTAAATCTTCTAGGGAGGGATTTTTTAATTTGAAGTAATTAGTTTATTCACTCCTGCCTGAGCATTTTATTTAGGATTCTAAGACTGTGGAATGTAACTTCTCTATAAGAAACTGCCTGACCCATATGAGATTTTACTTAAGACTTTGGCCATATCAGTACTATACTAACTGGAATGAGTCTCCTAGTAGCTCGTATCCAAACCATCCACCTTTGGCCACACAGATGAATGGGCATTCTACCTGAAGGCCACCTGAAGAGCAGAACAGACTTCTGTTCACAGTCCCACCAGGGACTTATGATACCTTAGCAAAGCCTTCTTACCCATATTTTCTTCCCCCAAAACTGTCCCCATAGGTAGTATTTTTACTGGAAGGGAGTGACTTGTTTTTATGTTTGCAAGGGTAAAATAATAAATGTTTTAATGCTATTATTAAATGTGTAATTTTAAAATAAGCCTCCTGGAAATTTGCCTTTCGAGCTCTCTGGAACTCTCTGGAACCCTCAGGTTTACATTCTGTATCTGTCTTGCATGTGTCTTCCAGATACAATACCCTCCATTTCCTGTCAAACTCATGTTAAGCTTTCAAAATCTAGTTCATTCATTGCGTACTCTGCAGTGTTTGTTTTCCTTATTCTCTCATGAAAACTTAGTATTCTGTCCCCTCGTGTCACTTTATTCAGAGAGTTATTCTAACACTCACCAGTTTAAATTGCAATGAATTGTTTATATGTCAGCCTTTCCCCTTCCCCCCAAGAGCTTTTCTGGGCTGTCTTCTCCTTAAAGAACTGCATAGTTGGCTCTTGAACAATGTTGATTTGAACTGTGCAGGTCTACTTATACACAGGGTTTTTTTTTTTTTTCAACCAAATGCAGATAAAAAATAACAGTATTGGTTGGATGCAAAACCGCATAAATGGAGGGCCAACTTTTCATATATGTGGGTTCTTCAGGGCTGACTGTGTACATTTTGGTATACTCAGGGGTACTAGAAAGAATCCCTCATATATACTAACTGCATTCTGTTCATCTTTATAAGACCCATAGAAGGGCTTTACTGTATTATTTCAAAGTGTGAATAACTTGAGCATCGTTAAACGAAAGGCCCCCTATATCAAAACTGTCCCCCTTACCTGGACACTAGATCATCTACAGGTTTTCAACATTCCCATCAATAGATTCATTCCATAAAAATTTTTCTTTCTAGATAGCTTTTTTTTTTTTTTTGAGACGAAGTCTAGCTCTGTCACCCAGGCTGGAGTGCAATGGCACGATCTCGGCTTACTGCAATCTCCGCCTCCTGGGTTCAAGCGATTTCAGCCTCCTGAGTAACTGGTATTACAGGCGCGCTTGTAATACCTGCCCAGGTTATTTTTTTATTTTTAGTAGAGATGGGATTTCACTGTGTTGGCCAGGCTGGTCTTGAACTCCTGACCTCATGATCCGCCCGCTTCAGCCTCCCAAAGTGCTGGGATTACAAAGGTGAGCCACTGCTCCTGGCCTAGATAGCTTTTTATACCGTATAAACATCTCACCTGAGTGAATTAATGCATTCATTTGTCCATTAACAAATTACACCTGGATTAAGTGTCAGACGAATAGTAACCTGAAGATTTGGAACAAAGACAAAAGGAGATTTGATGGGAATATGGAGAAGGTGTGTGCTGCATTGAAAAGTTCAAGGGTGGGACAATGAAGTAGGGGGAATTGGATATTGGGATAGGGAGGAGACAGCATTAAAGCCATGTTGCACCTTCAGAAGTGGAAATAGAGAGGTGAAAAGGAATGTGGGGAATTTGAATACGTCCTTTGCCTAAATTGTGATTTTGCCCACGACTATCCCTGATTGTTCTGAGACTGGAATAAGCCGTTCTCACACTTCACGTCATGGGTGCTGACAGACATGTGTATGTGGCTTTTATTTTATTTTATCTTTAAATGGGTCAAGTCGTCTTGGGTAGATATTGGGTAGATGTCAGCAGTACAGGCTCTTGTACTTTTTTGAACACACATCAGGCCATGTGGCAGCCATGTTATTTTCAAGCGAACTCCACCAAGAAAATATGGGAAGAGCTTTCTTTATCTGGCTCTAAGAGGAAATTCCTGTCGTTAAAAGAGACCTTCTGCTAATGTGGCAGTAAAGTGCAGAAACAGAGTAACTCCACTATTGACTGTGTTAGGAAAGAGAAGCCTTGTTGGCTCCTTGAAACAGTCTGGGATTCAGTATAGGTGTTTGCTGGACTGACATCCTGTTTACGAGTTTTAAAGCTTAAGGAGAGAGGAAGGAGTTACTATTTTTTCCCTAGCTCTACAATGTGAGATCTCTGGGTCACAAATCTTTAAAGCTGTAGTTTACATTCTAAAAAAAAAAGTCAGTGAAAACATTGGTTTGGCTTTCTTCAAGCAAATAGTGTAAAGGTGGTAATTATGCAGAAATTCCTTAAAATGTCAGACAATTGCCAATTAAAAGTCAATACAGGAATAGGGAAGGGGTTTCTTTGGGGCTTTGAATTTCCCACATGCACGATAAAATTGTATATTCAGAAAAGAGTGAATTTGTTATCTGTGCATACCTTTCTTCAATAAAACAGATGGGAGGACGGTCTCGTCTCTTATTTACTCTTGATTCCTTCCCTCCACAAAACTACGATCCCTTCTATATACAGTCATGCATCACATAATGGCATTTCAGTCAATGACAGACTACATATACAACTGTGGTCCCATAAGATTACAATGGAGCTGAAAAATTCCTATCACCTCGTGATGTCCTAGCCTTCCCAATGCATTACTCAGGTGTTTGTGGTGATGCTGATACAACCAGCCTACCGCTTTGCCAGTTGTATAAAATATAGCAGATACAGTTATGTGCGGTACATAGCACTGAATAATGATAATAAACAACTATGTTACTGGTTTATGTATATGCTATAGTAGGCTTTTAAGTTATTACTTTAGCATGTACTCCTACTTATTTTTTTTTTCAGTTAACTGTAAAACTGCCTCAGGCAGGTTCTTTAGGAGGTATTCTAGAAGAAACCATTGTGATTCTAGGAGATGGCAACTCCCTGTGTGTTATTGCCCCATAGACCTTACAGTGGGATAAGATGTGTGGAGGTAGAAGACAGTGATATTAATGATCCTGACCCTGTGTAGGCCTCAGCTAGTATGTGTGTTAGTGTCTTTGTTTTTAATTAAAAAAAAATAATAATAAAAAAATAAAACATCTTAAAAATTTAAAAAGGTTTATAGAACTAAGATATAAAGAAAATATTTTTGTACATCTTACAGTGTGTTTGTGTTTTAAGCTAAGTGTTATTTCAAAAGAGTCAAAAAGTTTTTTAAAATTTTAAAGCTTGTGAAGTAAAAAAGTTATGGTAAGTGGTTAATTTATTATTGAAGAAAGAGAAATATTTTGTATAAATTTAGTGTAGCCTAAGTGTGCAGTATTTATAAAGTCTACATTAGTGTACAGTAATGTCCTAGGCCTTCACATTCACACATCATTCACTCACTGACTCACCCAGAGCAACTTCCAGTCCTGCAAGTCTCGTTCATGTTATGTGCCCTATATAGGTGTACTGTTTTTTTACATTTTATGCCATATTTTTACTGTACCTTTTCTACGTTTAGATATACAGATACTTTCCATTGTGTTATAACTGCCTATAGTATTCCATATAGCAACATGCTATATGGGTTTTTAGCCTAGGAGAAATAGGCTATACCATATAGCCCAGGTATGTCAACCAAAACAAAAAACAAAAACACAGAGAAAATTATCTATAAATATGCTGGGTTTACTTAGGAATAAAAATAAGGGTTATAATCTGGAATAGTATAAAATGGCAAGGCACCAGTGCATTCAGTGAGGGAAGGGTAAGGGGAGCTTTTATTAGCAAAAAGAGATTTACATAAGCTGCTTAGAAATAGAGTTCATTGGTTCCAGAGGTTCAAAGCCAGAGTTGTCAGTTCATTGGTGGAGATACTGTTACTGGGCAAGTGTTTTTCTGAGAACATCTTCACTGAATTACTTCAGTCCTATAGAATGCCTAGTGATAAACCTTATCAAAGCAGGAGATGCATGAAGGATGCAAAAGGGTTTTTTGTGGGGTTTTTAGATAGTCCTTGGAAACAGTTCTTATCTCAGACATGTAAGCATGAGTGTCCTCTTTTTCAGGCCTTCCCAGCCCTATCTTGTCTGAGTCTGACAAAAGTGATTTCATCCTGTGTCTGTAACTTTCACAGTGTGCGGAGGCTATAGTAAGTGCACTCTATGCTGTTCACATAATGACAAAATTCTCTGTGACTTTTTTCTTAGAATATATCCCTGTCATTAAGCAGCACAGCACATGACTGTATATAAATTATCCATGTTCTTTTCATAAGACATTAGCTCATGTCCAAGTGGGCTGGGAACTCTCCCATCCTGCTCTGCCCATTTATTGATATTAACCTGAAAGCTGTAGATAAATGCTAAGGGAGAGAGTAAAAACTGCAGAACGAAATTTAACATCACACATGATCTCCTTTTCTTGGCTTCCTACAGCTGTGTCATATTTTGTGGCTATCTTAAGTTACTTCAATTTATCACATCCAGAATAAATCCTTGTTATAAATTTAGGAGAGATGGTTATGTAAAGATGAACCAAGTTTTTGTATCATACAAAATACTATAGGTTTGTGTTTTTTTGAGATGGGGTCTTGCTCTGTTGCCCAGGCTAGAGTACAGTGGTGTGTGATCGTGGCTTACTGCAGCCTCAACCTCTCGGGCTCAACTTGTTATATATAAGGTTTTGGTGCCGCAAAAGGAACAGCACTCGAATATAAAATTTTCTTTTTAATTCTCAGCAAGTCAAGGTCCTTCGTATAGAAGGGTGCACCCTTACAGATGGAACAATGGTGAGCACATACTCGGACAAGGGAGGGGAAGGGGTTCTTATCCCTGAGGCACGTGGCCCCTGTGGCTGTGTCCTTCCCCTATTGGCTAGGGTTAGACCACCCAGGCTAAGCTAATTCCGATTGGCTGATTTAAAGAGAATGATGGGGTGAATGCTTTGGCGGGAGTCAGGGCAGAGCAGGTAGCAGGTAATTGGAATGAGTTAGGGTGGAGCAGGTGATCACAATGAATCAGGATGGAGGAGGTAATCAACAAAGGTTGCTTTACAAGGACGTTTAGAAGGCAAAGAACTGAACATCCTGACATATTAATTCTTTGAAAAGAAATTTAGAACTCATATCTAACAAACTGATCCTACCACTTCAGCTTCCTGAATAGCTGGGACCACAGGTGTGTCACCACGCCCAGCTAAGTTTTAAAACTTTTTGTAGAGATGGGGTCTCACTATGTTGGCCAGGCTGGTCTCAAACTCCTGGGCTTAGGCAATCCTTCCACTTGGCCTCCCCAGATGCTGTGATTACAGGTGAAAGTCACTTTTATAGTATGTTTGTATACAACTATGCACTGAATTTAACTCCTTGCATGTTGTTAGCTACAGTGTTATGAACTGAAACTGGAACATGTTAATTACTGCAAGTATTGCACTAGCGTAGGCCTGTCTCAAGCTTGCTCCCAAACATTACTAGCACAACTCACTGACAGGACAAAGTGGAGTTTATTGTTTCCCACCACGTCTCAAAGTTTTGGCAATGTCTTGGAGAGGGGAAGTCAAGGCCAGGGTTTGTTGAGAAATCGTTTATTTTTAGGAGGGCCTTTCAAAGTGAGGGCCTTTGATTAGGATTGGGTAAGGATCACAGGGCAGCAGCCCAGTGCTGGTGGAAACAGCAAGGGGAGGACTTTGAAAGGCGAGATTATAGGAATCATAGGGAATGAACTGTCAGGTTGGTCCTTTCCATGGAAGAGCTGATGAGTCTTTCAGGAAGTTTCTGTAATGAGCAATCTAACCGTTTGCCTGGGCTTGGAGACTCCTGAAAAAAGAAAGTCATGCTAATGGAGACAGGAATTACACAAAGTCATTGTATTGTAGACAGTAAGATGTGGTTTCGGTTCTCAGTATCTAAGCTGAATGTGGGGTACCTGGTTTCAGTTCTCAGGTCTGCTGAGATAAAACTTAATCTTGAAACAGATGAATTGAAGCATCTGATTTTTTATTTACAGCTCCTTATATTTGTAACTATTTGACACAAACAGCTTTTTACATTTCAGCATTGCTTTGCAATCATTTCTTAGTTTATTAGCCTATTTCTTGTGTTTGGAGAGAAAATTAAAATCGGAAAATTTCTCAAACAAATGCCCACCAACAAGAACCAATGAAATCCTGCAACAAGTCCTATAAACCCAGAGGGTGCAGCAGAGGGAGACTGAATTCTATGTTTGATTATTTAAAACAACAACCTGTCCTTTGGGGCAGTTAGTAAAAGATGACTACAGATGAAACCCTGGGTTCTGGGTACTTTCCAAGCAAGGAAAATCCTCTGAAGCAGGCGGAAAATTGCCATCTTTTAAAAGTTCCAGCTCTGTCTTCAGACCACTTGTGTCTTTTCGTTTAAGTTGGAAGCAGGGAAATTGTCTGAGATCTTTGTAATCTCCAATTCAGATTCTCTCTTAACACGGTTCCCGCATAGGATATAAATTCCATTAGATGCCTCTGACTTCCATTTTCTCCTTCCAACACAGGACACATGTTGGTAGTTGCAGTTTTGAGAAGCACAGGAGGGTGTTCTGGGGCAATGAGCGATGCTTAGCTGGGAAGAGGCTGTCTAGGGGGTGAAGCACTGAGGATGCTTAACATTTGAAAGAAGTGTGAACACTGTATTTACATTTAAATTAAAATGGAAACTTTGTATAGGTTATGTTTCTGAAAGGTGTGTGTGGTGCATCTGCTGAGGTCTATTGTTTATTCATGCTGTAAATCCTTTGAAATGTGTTAAAATGCTTCCCACTCATTATAAAGCTCCTGCCACCCCTGGATTACGACTTTGATGTCACCAATCCTGCTTCAAAGGGTTCTTTCTGGGCTATTAATCACAGTTTAGCCTCTGAAGATATCGCCAGAGAAAACATTTGGACATCTCTGTGCTAGACTTGCTGAAACTTTGAAATCTTGAGCATCTTGCATATGCACAAATTGCAGCACTTCCTTTCATTAACAACTTTTTATTTTGCTACAGAATCAAATGACACTGTAGGTAAAAATGCAAACAAATCTCTTCACACACTTGGTTTGGGGGAAGAGGAATTAGAGAAGTGGTGAAGGGTGGATCTTCAAAGGTAAAAAGTGGGAGGAATCTGACTAGCCAGTGATCACAGAGAGATTTGGTGAGATTTCCTGGTCTTTTCTTTTCTTCGAGACAGAGTTTCGCTCTTATTGCCCAGGCTGGAATGCAATGGGGCCATCTCGGTTCACTGCAACCTCCGCCCCCTGAGTTCAAGGGATTCTCCTGCCTCAGCCTCCCAAGTAGCCGGGATTACAGGCATGTGCCATCACACCCTGCTAATTTTGTATATATAGTAGAGACGGGTTTCTCCATGTTGGCCAGGCTAGTCTTGAACTCCCGACCTCAGGTGATTCGCCAGACTTGGCCTCCCAAAGTGCTGGGATTACTGGCATGAGCCACCACTCCCAGCCATTTTTCCTGGTCTTTTCTTGCTCTCTCCTTTGATACCTTTGTGAACAGTTCACAGCAAATAATAATAAAATACTACCTAATGGGAAATGAATAGTTGCCTTGCTCTAGTCCTGTGTTGACAGTGTTTTTGTGAGTTGTCTTGCTGAGTCCCCATAATAATTCTTATGTGAGGAAAACAGGTGGTGCTGTTTTCTTGTTATGGACTAGGAAACTGAGGCTTTGAGAAGTCAACTTGTCCAAGGTCACGCTCCTGACAAATGCAAAGCCCTGCAAAACTTCACTGGCCCCCAGGACTCAGAGGCTGCTGTCTCCCACTCCCTACCCCACTGACTCACTCGGGGTGGCCAGGTTTCTCCTTATATGCAGAGGGATTGATGGGGTTCAGGGCTCACTATCCCAAAATATGGCCCCTTGACCTCCTGAATAATTTAAGCTAAAGGAATGTGAGAAAATGGCAGGCGCAGGAATGTCACTCTTAACCCCCACCCCCTTGTCCCTTGAAGTAGGTCATAAAATCTAGGAGGGATTTTTCTGACCTTCCCCTAAAGCAGGCTGTGAGACTCTCGTGTAGGAGCTGCTCTTCCTATACCCACAGAAAAGAAGGATCCTTATCTCTGCAGACACAAGGACACAGAGAAGAATCTGAATGAATAGGCCTTACTAAGTTTCATCAGTTTCTTATCCTTAGATGATACTTTTTCCTGTCATATTTCTTTACTACTCTCCTTTTATTTCCTTATAAAGGCTCCAGTGTCACCGAAAACTTACATTAAGTAAATTTTTATCCTTTTCACTTAGTAATCTGTCCTTTGTTAAAAGGGCCTCAACCATGAACCTAGAATGAGTAGAGAAAAAGATATTTTTCCTCCTGTGAAGGATCCTTACTGCCCGGTCTACTAATCAGTGTCTGTGTCCTCAATCTTCACAATGGTGTGCTCTATTGTCTAACTTCCTTCTCGGGTAAACTTCCTTTGGCACCTTTTTTCTTCCATATTCATCTCTTCCGGTGATTAGCAGTGTCCCAGTTGGAGACTTTTTCTTGTAGTAAAAAATATATATATAACATGAAATCTCTCTTTTTAAGTTACTATATAGTATCAAATATGTGTGCATTTTTGTATAGCAGATCTCTAGAATTTTTTCATATTATGCAACTAAAACTCAATACCCGTTGAATAGCAGCTCCCACTTCCTCATGCCGCAGCCACTGACAACCACCATTCTACTCTCTACTTTTGTGAGTTTCACTCTTTAGATACCTCATGTAAGTGAAATTGTGCAGTATTGTGTTCCTGTGACTGGCTTATTTCACTTAGCCTAATGTCCTCCAGGTTCATCCATGGGGTAGTGTATGGCAGGATTTCCTTTTTTTTTTTTTTTAAGGCTGGGTATTCAATTGTATGTATATACCAAATGCTCTTTGTCCGTTTACCTGTCGATAGGCATTTAGTTTGTTCACACTTCTTGGCCCTTGTAAATAATGGTGCAATGAACACAGGAGTGCAAATATCTCTTGGAGATCTTGTTTTCAATTCTTTTAGGTAAATACTCAGAAGAGGGATTGCTGTGTCATATGGTAGATCTATTTTTAATTTTTTGAGGAATTTTTATGCTACATTTTCCATAGCAGCTGCACCATTTTATATTCCTGCCAACAGTGCAGAGGGTTCGAATTTCTCTGTATCCTCTTCAGCACTTGTTTCTGTTTCTTTGATGATGACCATCTTAATTGGAATGAGGTAATATTTCATCTCATTATAGTTTTGATTTTCATTTCCCTAATGTTTAGTGATACTGAGTATCTCTTCATATACCTGTTAGCCATTTGTATGCCTTCTTTGGAGATATGTGTAATCAAGTCCGTATTTATTTATTTATTTATTTATTTATGTTATTTGGCTTTTTTACTATTGAGTTGTAGGAGTTCCTTATATATTTTGCATGTTAATCCTTTATTAGCTATATGGTTTGAAAATAATTTCTCCTATTCCATAAGTTATCCCTACAATCCATTGATTGTTTCCTTGGTTGAGTAGAAGTTTTAGTTTTGTGTAGTCTCATTGTCTATATTTGCTTTTATAGTCTATGTTTTGGTTTCATATCCAAAAAAACTTGTTGCCAAGACTAATGTTGTGAAGTTTTTCTCCTACGGTTTCTTCTAGGAGTTTTATAGTTTCAGTTTGTTTGTTTATTTATTTTCTTATTTTTTGAGATGGAGTCTCGCTCTGTCGCCCAGGCTGGAATGCAGTGGTGCGATCTCGGCTCACTGCAAGCTCCCCCTCCCGGGTTCACGCCATTCTCCTGCCTCAGCCTCCTGAGTAGCTGGGACCACAGGTGCCCGCTACCACGCCCAACTAATTTTTTGTATTTTTAGCAGAGACAGGGTTTCACCGTGTTAACCATGATAGTCTTGATCTCCTGACCTTGTGATCCACCCACCTCAGCCTCCCAAAGTGCTGGGATTACAGGCGTGAGCCACCGCACCCGGCTATAGATTCAATTCTTACATTTTAATCTTCAATCCATTTTGATTTGATTTTTGTGTATGGTGTAAGGTAACAGTTAAATTTTATTCTTTTGCATGTGGATATTCACTTTCCCTAACACCGTTTGTTGAAGAGATTATTTTACCCCATTGTATAGTCTTGGTGATTTTATCAAAGATCATTTGATCATGCATCTCTGTGTGTTTATCTCTGGGCACTCTATTTTGTTTAATTGGTTTGTCTTTATTACAGTACCATATGTTTTTATTACTGTCACTTGGTAATATGTTTTGAATTCAGGAAATGTGAATTCTCCAGCTTTATTCTTTTTCTCACTGTTGTTTTGGCTATTCTGGGTCCTTTGTGGTTCTATATGGATTTTAGGATATTTTTGTTATCTGCAACAGATGCCATTGGGACTTAATAAGCATTACACTGAATCTGTAGAATGCTTGGGGTAGTATGAACATTTTAACAATATTAAGTCTTCCAACCCATGAAGAGTGATGTGCGTCAGTTTATCTGTGCCTTCTTTAATTTCTTCCAGCAATGTTTTGTAGTTTTTGGTGTAAAAGTCTTTTGCCTCCTTGATTAAATTTATTCCTATTGTGTTTTGATGCTATTTTAAATCGAATTATTTCCTTAATTTCTGTTTTGAATAGTTCATTTTTAGTGTATAAAAATGCAACTGAATTAGCCAGGCTTGGTGGTGGGTGCCTGTAATCCCAGCTACTCGGGAGGCTGAGGCGTGAGAACCACTTGAACCTGGAAGGTGGAGGTTGCAGTGAGCTGAGATCACGCCACTGCACTTCAGCCAGGGCGATAGAGTGAGACTTTGTCTGAAAACAAAAACAAAAACGAAAACAAAAACTGATTTTTGGGTGTTCTTTTTTGTTTTGTTTTGCTTTGGTTTGGTTTTTTTTGTTGTTGTTTTTTGAGACGGAATCTCGCTCTGTCCCAGGCTGGAGTGCAGTGGCATGATCTCGGCTCACTGCAATCTCCGCCACCCAGGTTCAAGCAATTCTCCTGCCTCAGGCTCCTGAGTAGCTGGGATTACAGGCGTGTACCACCAAGCCTGGCTAATTTTTGTATTTTTAGTAGAGACGAGGTTTCACCATGTTGGCCAGGCTGGTCTCGAACTCCTGACCCAGTGATCCACCTGCCTTGGCCTCCCAAAGTGCTGGAATTACAGGCGTGAGCCACCACGTCCGGCCTGGACGTTGGTTTTGTATAAGTATTATTGCTAAAGTTAGTTCTAACATTTATTAGCTCTAACACTTCTTTTAATGTGGAATCTTTAGGGTTTTCTACATGTAAGATCGTGAACAGAGATTAATTTTACTTCCTTTCTGATGTGGATGCCTTTTATTTCTTTTTCTTACCTAATCGCCCCAGCTAAGACTTCTAGTACTATAATATATTGAATAGAAGTGGTGAGTGTGTGAATCCTTGTCTTGTTTTTGGTGGTGTGGAAAAAGCTTTCAATTTTTCACTGTTTGGTATGATGTTAGTGTTACCAGAAAGGGGTCCCAATCCAGATCCCAAGAGAGGGTTCCCGGATCTTGCACCAGAAAGAATTTGGGAAGAGTTCATAGAGTAAAGTGAAAGTAAGTTGATTAGGAAATAAAGGAATAAAATAATGGCTGCTCCATAGGCAGAGCAGCCCTGTGGGCTGCTGGTTGCCCATTTTTATGGTTATTTCTTGATTATATGCTTAATAAGGGGTACATTTGTCATGAGTTTTCTGAGAAAAGGGTGGGTAATTCCTGGAACTGAGGGGTCCTCTCCCTTTTAGACCATGTAGGGTAACTTCCTGATGTTGCCACGCATTTGTTGTCATGGAGATGATAGGAGTGTCTTTTAGCATGCTAATACATTATAATTAGCATATAATGAACAACGAGGATGACCAGAGGTCACTTTTATTGCCATCTTGGTTATAGTGAGATTTGGCCAGCTTTTTCTTTTTTTAACTGCAACCTGTTTTATCAGCAAGGTCCTTATGATCTGTATTTTGTGCCAACCTCCTACCTCATCCTGTGACTAAGAATGCCTAACCTCCTGGGAATGCAGCCCAGTAGGTCTCAGCCTTATTTTACCCAGCCCCTATTCAAGATGGAATTGCTCTGGTTCAAATACCTCTGACATTTCGCTGTGGGATTTTCATAAATGGCCATTGTTATGTTGAGGTAATTTCCTTTTATTTCTAATTTGTTCAGTGAATTTAATACTTTTATGTTCTTTCTTTTTGCTTATAAAACTAATATAAATTGAATTTATTTACAAGTTACTTACAATTTTTTTTTTTTTTTTGAGATGGAGTCTTGCTCTGTCACCCAGGCTGGAGTGCGGTGGTGCGATCTCCACTCACTGCAAGCTCCGCCTCCCGGGTTCACGCCATTCTCCTAACAGCCTCCCAAGTAGCTGGGACTACAGGCTGCTGCCACCAGGCCCGGCTAATTTTTTTTTGTATTTTCAGTAGAGATGGGGTTTCACTGTGTTAACCAGGATGGTCTCGATCTCCTGACCTCATGATCTGCCCACCTCAGCCTCCCAAAGTGCTGGGATTACAGGCATGCGCCACCATGCCCAGCCACTTACAAATTATTTTAAACTTTTAAATATTATAATTTATAATTTATATCATCAAAGTTTCAAAATTTTCCAAATTTTAAAAATTCAAAGCAGATTATTTTGAAAATTCAGAAAAATCCAAGGACACAAAGGGAAAAATTACTCGTGATCCTATTCCTTAACTTTTCCTTAATTTATGTTCCTTGTGGTCTCTTTCTTAGGTAATTTGGCCCAGACAAGAGCTAGGATAACAGTGGCCTCAAGATCTTTGCCTCCACATTTCAGTGCTGGGAAAGCCAAGGTGAGTAACAGATTTGCACCAAATAGGGTATGGACTTGCAGGTACTCTTGACCCAGGGGTAATGTTAGAGTAGGCAGCATTAGTTCCCTTCATGCAGCCCTCTGCCTGGGTAGTCTAGTAGAGAGATCAAAGGCATTTAGGAAGTCAGGGGTTAGGAAATTGGAAACTTCATGAAATCCTTACAATCCTGATTATCAGAAAGAGCACGTAAGAACAATGCTACCTGAAAATAAAGTCTATCTAAGAAAAGATAAAGCATTTCTCTGAAACTACCAGCAAGCTAGTGGACCAAGTGGAATCAGGGAGGAAAGAAACTGCAGTGTTTCCTATTGCTCTGCTTTGCCCTCTGAAAAATGAGTTGTACACTCATCTGTGCAAAGGGGTTATTAGAAGGGTTAAAAAATATCCAGCTGTAAAATATGTCGTTAACTGTTCTATTCTTCCAGCTAAAGTTTAACAAGAGTCTTAAGGACTGCTTGGTTAATAGTCACTGTAAGTGATAACACGGAAACACAATTATCTTGAAGGTGTTGGAGTGAAAGCTGGTCACATTTCTGAATTTTCTTAGCTGTTGGTTTACACTGAAAATTTATTTAATAAAGAACAAACAATTTGGCCACACATTAATACTGTTGAATAGTATTCCAAAATTGATACAGATATACATATTTATACTTACTTTGCTTGAGAATAAAAGACTTATTTGCACAGAGTAGCAACTCAAATCATTTTTTGTTAACAATAATTTTTACACCAATATTGCTATTATAATTCATTGTAATACCCTACATTTCAACTTTGCTACTTCATGGCAAGACATTAGAACTATCTGGGCCTCTAGAAGAGATTTACACATGAATTTCAGTGGTTCTGAGGGCCTCTTAATAGTGCATGTAAAATTCTATCTGTATTTAATACAGTTGGTTCTCATTATTGGTGAAAGTTGTGCTCACTAAAGTTGCTGCAAACTCTGAATCAGCAAATACTGAACCATTGCTTCTAGGAGGAAATACAGGCTCAATACTTAGGCCACAATATTTTTGTGAAGTGATCAATGCGTAACCTCATTTTACACATTTCTGTTAAAAGACACCTTGTTTAATATATGTTTCTCTAAATAATTATAGTCAGTATTTTAAAATATAAAACAGTATGTCAATTGCGGCATTTGTGTCATTGAACTCACAATCAACAGCACTGTAACACATGCCTGAACAATAAGTATTTTCTCGGCCGGGCGTGGTGGCTCAAGCCTGTAATCCCAGCACTTTGGGAGGCCGAGACGGGCGGATCACAAGGTCAGGAGATCGAGACCATCCTGGCTAACACGGGGAAACCCCGTCTCTACTGAAAAATACAAAAAACTAGCTGGGCGAGGTGGTGGGCGCCTGTAGTCCCAGCTACTTGGGAGGCTGAGGCAGGAGAATGGCATAAACCCGGGAGGCGGAGCTTGCAGTGAGCTGAGATCCGGCCACTGCACTCCAGCCTGGGCGGCAGAGCGGGACTCCGTCTCAAAAAAAAAAAAAAAAAAAAAAAGGTATTTTTTCCATGAGGCATATCACAACCTTCTTGTGCTTAGAAACACTAGACAGCACCACACTCGTGGGGATACCTTTTTTTTTTTTTTTTTTTTTTTTTTTTT
>NC_037680.1:46854011-46882178 GCF_003255815.1 Theropithecus gelada
TTTTTTTTTTTTTTTTTTTTTTTTTTTGAGACAGAGTTTCGCTCTTGTTGCCCAGGCTAGAGTACAGTGGCACGATCTTGGCTCATCACAACCTCTGCCTCCTGCGTTCAAGCGATTCTCCTGCCTCAGCCTCCTGAGTAGCTGGGATTACAGGCATGTACTACCATGCCCAGCTAATTTTGTATTTTTAGTAGAGATGGGGTTTCTCCATGTTGGTCAGGCTGGTCTCGAACTCCCAACCTCAGGTGATCTGCCCATCTGGGCCTCCCCAAGTGCTGGATTACAGGTGCTCGCCACCACACCTGGCCCATTTTTTTTTTTTAGACAAGATCTCACTCTGTTGTCCAGGCTGGAGTGTAGTGGCATGATTATAGCTCACTGTAACCTTGAATTTCTGGCTTCGAGGATTCTTCCACCTCAGCCTCCGGAATAGCTAGGACTATAAGTGGGCACCATACCAGGCTAATTAAAAACAATTTTTTTTTTTTTTGTAGAGATGAGGTTTTGCTCTATTGTTCGTGCTGGTCTTGAACTCCTGGCCTAAAGTGATCCTTCTGCCTTGGCCTCCCAGAGTGCTGGGTTTGCAGGTGTGAGCCACCACACCCACCCTGGGTTGGGGAAGAGGGCGGGCAGCATTTTAAACAGCAAAACTACCATTGGAAAACCACAAAAATGCAAAAAAAAAAAAATTTTGGTACTTAGACCTCAAAAAGGACATCTGTTTATAATATGAGAGCTGAAATAAGAAGGCAGAGCATCATCCTCTTTGACCTCAGCTGGAAATGTGTGCATCAGCATTTCTGTGAATGACTATGAAAGCATTGCAGGTATTGACTTTGGGTTACAAATAAATTTTAGCAAGTAGGCAAATCCTCAGATAATGAAGATGGATTGTCTATGTGGTTTTTTTTGGAGTCACTGACTTCTACCAGTTTTAAAAGAGATTATGACACAGAAACATTAAAGAACCCCATGTCATGTTTTCTGTCAACCCACATTCCTCTCCTTTCCTCTGTTTGATTTTTGACTGTTGGACTAAGGCATATCCTCTGCCTTCTATACCCACAGTACCAGTGCGGTGTTGCCTCCTTCCCTGTACTATCTACATGGCTCAGACCCTGCCCACATGAAAAGTGTGCCTTCTAGTGTGTGGCATATATTTACATCATTAAAATAATAATGTGTATGGGTCTGATGAAAATGACTAAAGATTTGTTTTCACTTAGAAAATGAATTGAAAATTCTAATCATTAAGGCATCAAAAATATGAAGTGCAAGAATAGCAATAAAAAATGAAACAAAACCAACTCCAGTTACTATCTGACTTATCCAAGGTAAAATTACAGAAGTGGCCCTAGATAAAGCTGGGCTGTATAAGTGTGGCGGAAAAGTAATATTGTTTCCTCACCCATCAAAAGGTTTGTGGCTGAGACCTCTTATAACAAAAAACAGATTAATGAGAGAAAAGCATAAATTTTATTTAATATAAGTTTTAGATGACATGAGAGCCATCAGATATGAAGACCCAAAGGAACAGGGAAATCTGTGTATTTTTATGGTCAGTTGTGCAGAGTTATGACTGAAAAACAAAAGGGTGTGATTTAGTGGTAATAAACTGGGGCTTACTTAGCAAGGTCTGTTTGCTCAGATTCTTCTTGGTGTCCCTATGTGACATTCCTTACCTCTGGGTATTCCTTACCTCAGGTCAGGACATCTGTCACATGAGGGTCTTCGGGGAGGAGAGAGGGAAAATAGCAGAGAGTGACCTTCCTAGGTATTCTGGCCTGCTTCAGAGAAGAGCTGAGGGAAGCTGAGAGTGGCCTTCCTGCCTCTGCTGTTTAAATGCCAAAGTCCCATATATTTGGGGATAGCATGTCCTTAACTCTGTCAGCTTCAACACACGGAGCAGCACTGCACAGAGCCAGTTTTCAGTGTGTCTTGCTTTCTACTCAGTACTCTAAAGATGTTTGAGATCAGTGGTGCTGTAGGGTTTTTTTCTTCTTCTTAAGGGATAGATACATCACTTGATAGCAATAAAAATTCTTCTGAAGAGGCTTTGTCAAGAAGATAATAAATATGAGCACTTCTGAGGCTTCAGGATGCAAATAGTGAGCACTTACTAAGAACAGGAGGAAATTCTTCAGTTTTCATTTATTGCCAAAATCTAGAGGGTATGGGATTCTTTGGAGTCTATATCTTTGTCTAAGAGTAGATTTAGTTGACAAATGAGGCAAATCTTTTTACTGATACCATGCTTTCAGACTTTTATTTTGTAAGTTATATCAAACCACATTGGGTGGTATAACCACCCAGTGGGTTCACTTTGCCTATTGCCTAGACAGAACCAGTTGATCAAGATGGGAATTACAATAGAGAAAGAGTAATTCACACAATTCTGGCTGTGAGGAGACCAGGGTTTTATTATTACTCAAATCAGTGTCCTCAAGTATTCAAGGATTGGAGTTTTGAAGGATACTTTGGTAGGTAGGGGGCAAGTGAATCAGGAGTTCTGATTCGTGAGGTCAGAGATGAAATCATAGGGAGTTGAAGCTGTCCTCTGGCACTGAGTCTGTTTCTGGGTTGCAGCTATAAGACCAGATGAGCCAGTTTATGGATCTGGGTAGTGCCAACTGGTCCATCAAGTGTAGGGTCTGTAAATATCTCAAGCACTGATCTTCAGCCTTACAATACTGATGCTGTCCCCAGGAGCAATTTGGGGAGTTTTAGAGTCTTGCAGCCTCCAGCTGCTTGACTCCTGTACCATAATTTCTAATCTTGTGGCTAATTTGTTAGTCCTGCAAAGGCAGTCTAGTCCCCAGGTAGGAAGGGGATTTATTTTGGGAAAGGGCTGTTATTGTCTTTGTTTCAAAGCTAAACTACGAACTAAGTTCCTCCTACACCCAGGAATGAACAAGGACAGCTTGGAGGTTAGAAGCAAGATGGAGTCAGTTACATTAGATCTCTTTCACTGTAATAATTGTCTCAGTTACAATTTTTGCAAAGGTAGTTTCAGTCCCTTCCTTTGGGTTTTGTAACACCTTATTCTATGAAGATGGAAAAAGGATGAAGACCACTCTAACATCTTCCTGCTGAACAGGGGGCATGGTGGGGTTAGGTACTGACCCCAAGGTAAGAGGAGTAGAACTGCTTTGCAGCTGTCTGCATGTACTTATAGGCGCCTGGTTGGGGTTTCAAGGCTTACATGACAAGGGTGTTAGTGTTCTCATCTATAGTTTTAATGCAGCATTTATAGAACAGCATACTATAAGGTAAATAATGTGTTCTGGGATAAGCAGTGCAATTCCAAGTTTTAAAAGTAAAGATTTGAAAGCATTAGTTCGGGGACTTGTAGCCCACAAATAATTTAGGATTTAATCCACATTGCAGAAAGTAATAAAAACTCGAGAACAACTAACAACAAGTGTGCTATAGTTGTGTTTTTTTTTTTTTTTTTGGAAGTATAATTTTTCTCTCACTAGTCCCCAATTTTATTAAAGATAAATCATAGTAGGCCAAATTTACTTGCAAAATAAATTTTAGTCCTATTACGCTTGGCTTGATTATTTGCATAAAGTCCAGTAGGAATAATTATTTGCCATATAGGCTCTTTTAAAATTGGCTTTGCTGAAACTTTGTTCTATAGAGAATCTCAGATTGTACTTTTAAAGCCTTGAAGCCCAGTCACAGATTTATCTATATCTGCACATACCTGTATGAGTTGAGTGAATTTTCCTCCTCTGAAGGTCCTAAGATAACTTGGTGCTCCTGGGCCTGTCAGAAAGTAACATTCTTTATTTAGTACAGGTCAGGAACCCTGTACAGGGAATGTGTAGACAAGGCATGAGGCCAGCTTTCCCTTTATTGGCTCTATAAGTCAACTTTGATTATTTAAAGAAAGCATGCCATTCCAGTCAAAGCCTTGGTAAAATAACCAGTTTCTCCAGTTGTGTCCTGTTAAAAAAGAAAAGAGATTCTTACTGCACTTATGCAAAAAACTAGACTGCCATAAATTGAGAATACTCACAAATAGTTTCTAAATTCTGGAGGAATCAGGTGGAGAGAAAGCAGTATGCTCCAAATTTCATTCATGGGAGTATACTTTACTCAATTGCTAAATGTTCTAAACAGCTCAAAAGAAAAAGTTTTCTTGACTCTGAAAAACAAAAGGATTAGCAATGTTTATCACATCAGCTCTCCATGAGTCCTAGAAGTTTGTTTTGTTTCCTCTATTCCAATAACACAATATCTAAAGTTATCAGAGACCTACATTCAAGAGAACCCATCAGAGCCCTATATCTGATTATAAACTGCCTACTGGAAAGGATCAAAACAAGACAGTTTGTCTGTGGATGACAAAAGTCTTAGGCAGCCACTATTAAAGCTACAATTGACTAGGAATTTTGATTACTTCTGTGGCATACAACAATTTTACATAATAATTAAAGGCTTAATATACATTAAGTTATGTCAGAATTATAGAAGCTTCCTATAATTTTTGAACACATACAAATAACATATTTATAAAAATACAGTTCAAAGAAAGCCAAACATCATTTCATAGTTGACAATGTTTCCTGTGTGATTTTTATGTAAAATAAGGCAAATACATCATTTTTGCACTTTAGGGGACCTAATATCTAAAAGATTAATTAGGTCAGAAAAAGACATACTTTATAATTTGACTTTGGAAAGTTTGTCAAATATCGAAGGTCTACAACACTGGATATCACTAAATAGAATCCCAGGTCACCATAAGTCATTCATATAGCCAAAATGATAACCCAGAAATTTTAAAAAGGAAAAAACCTTTACTCTGATAGAGAGGAGACTCAGCTTTCTAGACAATAATATCCGATGAAGACAGCATGAGGTCAACTGAATCTGTCTCTTCTCTCTCCCCTCCCTTTTTTTTTGTAGTTTATTCAAAAGGCAAACAAGATTTGTTTTAATTGCTCTTAATATTACATAAAAATCTTTTTCAAAAGAGAAAAACAAGTTTCATGTTTGCTTTAGGGCATCTTTAATGCTAAAGCTAGTTTTTAATACAATTTTATAAATTTATGTAGTTTTAATTAGTTTGACTATAAGGTAAGATTCTCATAAACTTCTTATAACTAACTCTTTACAATTTTCTGTTAAACAGATCAATTTTTTAAAAAAGAAAACCCTGTTACTCAGACACATAGGACCAGATTCTGGCTCCACATCAATGTGCTTTTTATTTTACTGTTCGATATACAGAAAATTACAGAACAGTTCCCCTCAACTCTTAGCCAACTTGCTTCTTTTCACAGAACTTCCTTTACAAGATCAACCCTTCACAAACCTTTCCAACTTGCTTAAACTTCAGTTTTGACCCTTTACTCTTTTAGGTTAAGACATTCTTTAAAACCCTCTGAACTAGATAAAATTACGTTCCCTTTAACAAAAACCATATTCCCATGCCTTCTTATAATTTCCCACCAAAACCACATTCTACTTTCCTTCTATACCTTGCAACCTTGCATGTAAAACTCTTTTTCCAGTGGACTCAAGTATGTGTTACACTGTTAACTTTTAGAATCTTTCATTTCTTGTGAAAAGTCTGATAAGTAAATGATTTTAATATATACTGGCTGTGGAGCCTAGGACACCAGACAGCAGTGCAAATAAGGTCTGATTCTTCCTAGTACAGTCAGGGGGTGTGGCTTATGCCACATGTCCCCAGGCCTTATCTAGAACCTAATGGCTCCAAAGTAGGTAAGTCAAACAGTTTTCAAAAGTCAAAGAAGCAGTTTATTACCTTAAAGCATTTAGCAAACCTAATATCTGACCTAATTTAGACCAAATGTCTCGATCAAATGTCTAAATTTTGAAGACATTTTTATTTTACCAATAATCTTTAAAGTTGTCTTTATTTCTGAAAGATTACTAAAGTCACATGAACAAAACGGCATTAAAGTTTCTATTTTTCTGACAAAATATTTTATTTAAGCCCTTATTTTGCCCCCAGTTGTTCAGAGCTCTTTCATATATAAACATCACACAAACAGATATAAATATACAGAGAGAAGAAGATCCAGTAGTTGTCAAGATTTTCGTTTGTCAATAATTGGATTATTGGCTTCAGGGTGGAGCCCTTGGAGGAATAGGGTCAGGAAAGCTTGCTGTTTCCAGGGCCTAATAAGCAGGCACAGCTGGAAGGCAGAAACAGATCACCAACATTAAGGGTCCCTTTTTTTTTTTTTTTTTTTTTTTTGAAATGGAGTCTTGCTCTGTCGCCCAGGCTGGAGTGCAGTGGCACAGTCTGGGCTCACTGTAAGCTCCGCCTCCCGGATTCAAGCCATTCTCCCGCCTCAGCCTCCCGAGTAGCTGGGACCACAGGCGCTCACCACCATGCACGGCTGATTTTGTTTTTTGTATTTTTCATGGAGACAGGGTTTCACCGTGTTGGCCAGAATGGTCTCGATATCCTGACCTCGTGATCCACCTGCCTCGGCCTCCCAAAGTGCTGGGATTACAGGCGTGAGCCACTGCGCCCGGCCGAGGGGTCCCATTTTTATATCACATCCTGGATCCCCCAAAAGAGGGAAATACTATGGAAGAAGACAGTGCAATGCTTTTACTGTGCATTTTATTACAAGGCAACCCAAAGCCGATCAGCCCATTTTGTAATCAGCCCATCCCCACGGGAGTCTCATCTCTCAGTGGAAGAGGGGGATGTTTGCATACTTTCCAGGTGACCAAGCATGCTTCTCTAATCCAAGCACGCAAAGAGCCAAGTATTCCTCCATAACAGCCAATATCCCTTAAAGTTGCTATACACCAAGGCTAAAGGCTTTCCCATAATGTAAAGTAATTTCTGATGCCCCCAAAAGTCAAAAAAAAGGTCAGGTAACACAATGAAAAACCAAACACAGCCTTAGATTTTGAGAGATATTTATCCACTTTCAATTCCTGGGGTTCCATGAGGAAAATAGGTTTTTTCCAGAATGGGGTCTGTGGTGCCACCTCTGTTTTTTCCCAGGAGTCCAGGCTGTTTGAAATTCTTAGATTCTCTCATGTGGGCATCGGGAGCGGGAAGCAGACAACATGGAGAAAAATAATTCCGTTAACTGAGAAGAAAAACCTTTTTCAGAAAAAAGCAATTCAAGAAGAGGAAAAAGATAAAGGCCTTTTAAATATGTATAGCTTGGATATCCATTTTAATTAAGCTGATTTTAACAGTAGAGCTCTTTTGTTTTTTAAAAAACTTTTAAATCTCATTCCAGACTCCAGTCAGGAAAGCCAATATTTTTGACTTTTGAATTCTACCACAGGTAACCTCCCAGTGAAATTAATAAGTTTTAACTAAGGTTATAACTTGACCATGGATGCATAAGGTGTCTCAAAGAGACAGTAAACAGTTTATTTACAAGATTTAGAATCTACCCAAAGGTAATTCAGAGAAATAAAAAATTAGGAAATCAGGAGCAGTCCCTGGGGGAAAAGAATCAATAAATGGCAAAAAGTTTCACAAATAACAAAGCAGAAAGGACTGATTTCCTAAGCCAAGAATTGAACCTAGGCTGCCATTGTCAAAAAACAAAGCCTTAGCTATGAAGCTACAACATTAAGCAGTTTCTATTGTTCTTCCCAAAAGAGGCCTAGAGTAGCCAATTTTGAGCTTACAAAGGCTTTAAACTGCTTAAGATAATTTTTAGGGCTAGCTATGACATGAACCCCAAAATCCTTGTCCTCTGGATGGCAGAGACTAAAGTATCCCCACATGGTCACAAGGTTAAGATTTTAAGGACATAAAACAACATGAGAGAGAAGCTTCATCCAGTATTGGTTTCAGGGGCCTGTAGCAAAGTTTGTAACTGACAAGCCTGCCAGGCTGGCTTGAAAAGTAGGCGTTTAGGGGTTCAAAGCCTGTGTTCTGTCCTGTGACACTGCCTCTCCATTACAGAAAGACAAATTCTTAGCACAAAGTACACCAGATTTGCGGCATCCTAATAAGACTAGTCTCACAAATCCTTTTTTTCTATTAATCAAACCTTTGCAGAAGAGACAGTGATGTTTACCATTCACATACACACACACACACACACACACACACACGAAGGAGAGAGAGACAGACAGACTGACCAACCGACCAACCGACCAACCGACCAGAAACCTGGCTGGTAAGAAATTCTTACCCTTTTTGCCAGCATACCAGGTACCAGGTTTCTGGGTTCCCTTTCTCTGCAACTTTCAGAAGAACAGAGCAGCTTTTGATGACCCTGCTCATGGCACCAAGCTGTGGGGACCCATTACAAAAGAAAATGGTCACTTTCTGTTTTATGGAACCATAGGCAAAAGCTTTCTAGTTTTGTAAGATGCCACCCAATGGGCTGCATGAGGAACCGAATTAACGTTTTCCATCCCAGCCAAAGCAAAATACATGTAACAAAACAGACACTAGTCACCTCATTCCACACCCAAAATTGACCTAACAAGGCTCAAACTTTCTCCCGTTGGTCTCTGTCATCTTTGATCCACTTAAAGTGGGGAGGGATGACCTCCAACTAGGAATTTGATGAGTGGTCTCTTGGCAAGACGAAGAGTGGAGAATCACAGAGTCAGGCCTGTTGAGCTTTCTTCAGGGCTCACCGAATGCGATTACACTTACAGAGGGTTCTTCAAGTTAGGCCTGCTGGACTTCGGTCAGCAGTTTCTTCAGAGATCCCTTCCACACATACAAACACACACAACAAAGACAAGATGGACAGAAGGCCTTTCAAATCAAGATCCCTTGCCAAGAATTCCAAGAGTATTCCTTCCAAACTAACCTCCTATTCCCCATCTGAGAAATCTCCCCCAAATCTTCCTGATTGAGAAGAAATCTCTGGAACCAAGACTCTTCCTACTCATTAGGTAGGGCCAACTGAGACTTTGAAGGAGCCAAAACTATCAGCAGAAGGGAGGAGGTGTTGGCAGCTCCTAGAATACTCACCAAATCAGACACCTCATAATGGGGCTACAGCTACAGACACTCCATGATTTTGCTACAGACAGAGACACACCCTGCAGTACGGCTCCAGTTACAGACACTCTGTGGCAGAGCTACAGACAGACGTCCTACCGTGGGGCTGCAGTTATGAAATGTCTCCCCAGGACTATTTCTCTATTGCAATTAAATTCATGAACATTGGGCTAGCACTGACTTGCCAGTAGAGACAGTGTCAGAGTCATCCTCTAATCCAAGAGAACTAGGTGGCTGCTTGGGCTGGCCTCTGGATCCATCAAAGGAGAGGGGCTACCGAACCATGGGCAGGTAGCTACAAAGGCAATCCCAGACCAGCCTCCAAATTTGTAACCACCCAACGGGCTCACCTTGCCTGCTGCCTAGACAGAGCCGATTGATCAAGACGGGAATTGCAATAGAGAAAGAATAATTCACATAGAGCCAGTTGTGTGGGAGACCAGAGTTTTTTATTACTAAAATGAGAGAATTTGGGGATCTGAATTTTTAAGCATAATTCTGTGGGTAGAGGGGACAGTGCATTAGGAGTTCTGATTGGTCAGGTCAGAGATGAAATCATAGGGAGTCGAAACTGTCCTCTTGCACTGAGTCAATTCCTGGGTTGGGACCACAAGACCAGATGAGCCAGTTTATGGATCTGGATGGTGCCAGCTGGTCCATCAAGTGTAGGGTCTATAAATATCTCAAGCACTGATCTTAGGCCTTACAATACTGATGCTGTCCCAGAGAGCAATTTGGAAAAATGTAGAATCTGGCAGCCTCCAGCTGCATGACTTCTAAACCATGATTTCTAATCTTGTGGCTAATTTGTTAGTCCTGCAAAGGCAGTCTAGTCCCCAGGCAGGAAGGGGATTTGTTTTGGGAAAGGGCTGTTGTTGTCTTTGTTTCAAAGCTAAACTATAAGTTCCTCTTAAAGTTAGTTCGGCCTACACCCAGGAATGAACAAGGACAGCTTGGAGGTTAGAAGCAAGATGGAGTCAGTTATGTCAGGTCTCTTTCACTGTAATAATTGTCTCAGTTATAATTTTTGCAAAGGTGGTTTCAGTGCCAGTACATAATGTTTAAGAAATATGGTTTAGGAATCAAAGTGGGTTCAGACATAGGCATGGCCGTCTACTGGCTGTAGGACTCTGGGAATTTTACCTAAAATATGTTAGTCTTAACTTCCTCATATGTAGAATAGGAAGAATAATGTTATTTACTTCATAGGTCATTTTGAGAATTTAGTGACATAACATAGGAAGTGTTTAGTACAGTGATTTCAGATAGGAAACACTCAATATATACTATATTACTCAAGTTTTGATAATCATTTAAAATTCCATGTGTGGAGCCTATATGTATATAGAAGCTTGCTCAACTGCTGTGGCTTGGGGACTGTAACACAATTTGTAAAACTTATTCGTGACCACTCTGAAGGCTAACCATTCACAAGGAACCAAGCAGGATGTTTATCATTGTGGACGGAAAGCACGCTTGCTCAGCTCCAGCTGACTTACATTGTTGCGTAAGTCTGTGTTGTAGGAGGAAAGCATACTGGGTTAGACAGACAATGGTTTTGTCCAGAATATGGCTTCTATTGATCATTTTGATATTGGTCTTATAGGCACCAAGGGAAAACTTCCTCACTCTCTGAAAGTTTGCTGAAAATAAACTGACAAGAGGCAGATTAATAGGAGAAAAAGAATACAGATGTGTTAACGAGAATAGGGGAGAATCACAGAATGATTACCTATCAGACACATGGTACACAGATGGTTATATACCCTTCTTAAGGGAGAGGGAGATGGAGAAGCGTGGATGATTTTAGGGGTATGGTAAATGATTTTAGGGGAATTTAATGGCCTTGAAAAACATACAATGGCCTGGGACAAAGTCTGTTAGGTCTGCAAAACAATGGTTTGGGACAAGTCTGTTCAGTTGTGTTGACAGACTGCAGCCTTTCTTCCTGTGATATGAGTTTAGTTAATTAAAAACTCAGGGAAGGGATCACAGATAATTGTTTTCTTTGGTGGCTCTAGACTTTAGGCAGATAAAGGAATTTAGAGAACAGCTTCATCCTGGGCTATGGGAGAGACAGAGGATTAAGAGATGGGGGTTGGGGGTATCAGAGAGACCTTGACTCTTCTTTAGTTCAACATGTCGAAGTACCATATTTTGGGGTATATGTTTCTGTACCCCAACAGTTTCACTGGAACTATTTTTCTTACCAATAAATATAAAGATCTCCTTGCTGAGTTGTGTGGTAGCAGAACTCTCCTTCTGCCACTGAACGCACTTTGCATCCTTGATATTTATCACTACACTAAAACTAAACCAATCACGGTAATGATGGAAGGAGAGCTAATGTTATTTGTTATATGTGTGCAAGGCAGCAATTTTGACTAACCAATTTTATTAATGAGGAAAACAGAGGCTTTTAAAAGTTAAATACAGTCATCAGTCACTTAATAATGGTGATATATTCTGAGGACTACATCATTAGGTGATTTTTGTCGTCGTTCAGTCATAGAGCGTGCTTACACAAACCTAGATGGCATAGCTTACTATGCACCTAGGCTATAAGCTATAGCCTATCGCTCCAAGACTACAAACCTGTGCAGCAGGTTGCTGTACTGAATACTGTAGGCAGTATAACACAGTGGTAAGTATTTTTGTATCTAAACATAGAAAAGGTATAGTAAAAATGTGGTACAAAGGATTAAAAATGGCACACCTGCGTAGTGCACTTACCATGAATGGAGCTTACAGGACTGGAAGTCACTCTGGGTGAGTCAGTGAGTGTGTGGCGAGTGAATATGAAGGCCTGAGACATTAGTGTACACTCCTGAAGACTTTATAAATAACATACACTTAGGTTATACTAAATTTATTTTAAAATGCATTTTCTTCAATAATAAATTAACCTTAGTTTAACTCTTTTATTTTATGAACTTAAAAAGTCTGCAAAACAAAGAATGGTTTGGGACAAGTCTGTCTAAAAGACTTTTTCACTCTTTTTTTTATAATAACACTTAGCTTAAAACACAAACACATTGTTCAAATGTACGAAAATCTTTATGTCTTCTATAAACTTTTTAAAAATTTTTTACTTTTACTTTTAAAACTTTTTTGTGAAAAACAAAGACACAAACACATACATTAGCCTAGGCCTACACACGGTCGGGATCATCAATATCACTTTCTTCTACTAACTCCACACCTTGTCGAACTGGAAGGTCTTTAGGGCAATAACAGACATAGTATCATCATCTCCTACGATAGCAATGCCTTCTTCTTGAATACCTCCGAAAGGACCTGCCTGAGGCTGTTCCATGGTTAATGTTTTTTGTTTTGTTTTTAATGTAAGTAGATGGAGTACACCCTAAAATAATGATTTTTTTTTTTTTTTTTAGATAGAGTCTCGCTCTGTCATCCAGGCTGGAGTGCAGTAGCATGATCGTGGCTCACTACAACCTCCACCTCCTGGGTTCAAGTAGTTATCCTGCCTCAGCCTCCTGAATAGCTAGGACTGCAGGTGCCCACTACCATGCCTGGCTAATTTTTATATTTAAGTGGAGATAGGGTTTCACTTCATTGGTCAGACTGGTCTCGAACTCCTGACCTCAAGTGGTCCACCCACCTCAGCCTCCCAAAGTGCTGGGATTACAGGCATTAACCACCGCACCTGGCTTAAATAATGATTACTAGTATTGTAAATATGTAAACCAGTAACATAGTTGTTTATTATTATCCAGTATACTGTACATTATTGTACATGCTCTACTTTGATATAATTGGCAGCACAGGTTTGTTTACACCAAATCACCACAAACACATGAGAAATGAAGTACACTATGACATTATGATGTCTACAACATTACTAGGCAATGGGAATTTTTCAGCTGCATTATAATCTATGGTACTACTGTAGCATATACAGTTTACCATTGACTGAAATGTCCTACTTCTATGGCACATGAGTATGACAGGTGCATGACCACACAGCTAGCAAGAATTTCAACCAGGCATGTCAATAGCAATCACTCAGCCTAGGAAAGCTTTTCCAGTCTCTTTTTTTGTCCTAAGGTAAAAACATATAAATACTTTGGAGAGGATTTTTTCTTTGTTAAATCCCCACTTTGGGGAAGAACTATTTGCTAGATGATGCCCTAATAGAATCCACTTTCCAGATTGTTTCCAAAAGCATTTTTGGTTAAAAAATTAAATGATGCTACTACTATTGTATTAACAAAATTAGCTCAGGAAGAAAATCTCTTAGGCTACACAACAGCCTTCTCAGCCCTTTTGGTTTGGACTTTAGGGGCTGGCTTTGGAGTTTCACGGGAGGCCTGATACAGAGAGAGGTCTAGTTTAAAGGGTTGAGAGAAGCAACTTCTGGTTTGTTCCTTGTTGGAAATTCTCTCTTTTAGATCCATTCCAAGTTCAGGAGAACCTTATGACTATGCAAATATACAAGAGACCCCCTCGACAACCGAAGACCTTTCTAAATTCTTAACTTAGAAAATACCCCAATAACATACCACGTATTCTGTCAAATACAGTACTAAGTATGTAGGTGGTGAATTACAGATAAGCATTAGCATTTCCAGGTTGTATATATCAAAGAATAGGTTTTTACTTTATTTCCAAACCTCACTCTGTATGTGATTGCAAGGACAGAACTTAAAGTCCTGTTGAAACACAGATGCTGTGCAGTTAGAGGGGGCTGTCACTAGCTGGGAGCTACCTTCTGACCATGTAGCCTTATAACTTTTGGAGTACAAATTGGTGCTTAACTCTGCATTTTTCCAATTTGCTGGAGGGAACCGGTGCTGATCTTGAAAACAATACAGATTATTCCTTTGATTTATTTATATTTTATTTGTGCAGATTATGGGATACATGTGAAATTTTCTTACAAGAATATTCCTTTTAAATTGTGTTTCAACTGAATTAATACACATCAAGGATTTTTTGGTCACTAAACTGTTAAATTCTCAAATGCCAAGGGTCTGTTATAAGTTCTGAGGGAGGGTAATAAGTCAATCCATAAACATCTACCAGTAGAAAAATATAAATGAGTTTTTCAGCTGCCTAGGGGGCCTGGTGCTCACTAGTTAATTTGAATAAAAAGAGAGGGAAATGAAGGAGGAAAAGCAGGTTCAAAGCTAGAGGTGCTTCTTCAGGGAGGATCTCCTAATAAAAAGAAGTGCTGCGGCCGGGCGAGGTGGCTCACTCCTGCAATCCCAGCACTTTGGGAGGCCAAGGCGGTGGATCACCTGAGATCGGGAGTTCGAGACCAAGGCGGGTGGATCACAAGGTCAGGAGATCAAGACCATCCTGGCTAACACGGTGAAACCCCGTCTATACTAAAAATACAAAAAATTAACTGGGTGTGGTGGCGGGTGCCTGTAGTCCCAAGCTACTCAGGAGGCTGAGGCAGGAGAATGGCGTGAACCCAGGAGGCGAGGCTTGCAGTGAGCAGAGATCCCACCACTGCACTCCAGCCTGGGCAACAGAGCAAGACTCCGTCTCACAAAAAAAAAAAAAAAGACAAAATTAAAATGTCAAACCTATAGGCAGTTGTATCATTGTTTCAGCTGCATGTGAATGGACTGATGGCATCTGCTGTGCAGCCCATTAAAATAAAGCTGCACTGTCTCTGATGTCTTCACTCAGGTCATAGACCTGCTCACGGTTAAGTTGCTTTTCTAGGTTTGGAAAACTTAGCACCATGTTTTCTCCCCTTCTTAAATAAACCTATTTTCTTGACCCATCCCAATTGAAGCATTTCCTTCCATTTTACACACAGTCTCCCACATACTCCTTTAGGTGACCCTCTGTATTCACCCCTCCTAACTCCCACCCCTTTTACCACCAATTTTTCACTTTCATTGAACAAGCCTGCAGACATCCTCATCCCATGGGAAGGTGGCTGCCTGGATGGCAGTCCACCCCGCCTAACCCACATGCTGACAGCAGTGTCTTCCATTTCAAACATTTCTGCTTTATACCCTTGCCACCTGTTCAGAGCAGATGGGAAGCTGCCACGGCAAGGCCAGTGCTAAATGCCACTCACACACTCTGCAAACGAAAGCAGAGTTTTTGTTGTTGCATTATAATAATGGAACGCAGGCTGCTTGCAGTCGGTCCCTACAATTGTTTTCATCAATAAATTCCTTCCAGTCAGCCCAGGTAGTTGGGATAGATATTGAGAACAGGTTCATTCCGTTGGGTTTCCGAGTGATTTGGTGCCTGAGCTCCTATCTGCAGTGAGCACATGGGAACTGTGGGAGGTAGGAGGAGTGTTGCAGCATCAGAGTCTGATGACATGGAAGGCAACTGGTGCTGGCCTAATTCCCTGTGGCACAACCTGGCCTTTGGGGCCGTCATGTCTTTATAATCATTTGGCCTCATGGCCCTTTGCCAAGTTTCCTTGTAGGCAGTAGTTTGGTCTCACGTGACCTTACTAGACAATTTAACGGGGGTTCATTAGAAGATGGAGAAGTATCGAAATAACAGAGGTTTACACTGAGACCATATGGTATTTTACAGAGTGAGGTATTGTCAAATGAGTAGAACAATGCATATTCTTTGTTTCTATGTTTTGAAAAATTCTCCCCACAGTAGGACACTATTGTGTACTAAATACCATGGCCCCTCAGATATTCGGCCAAACAGGCTTTCAGATTTTGGAAGACATGGAGCATGAGGTAAGTGCCTGGATCCCCAAACCACTTGCCTCCATCTTGCTTCCAGGTGGACACTCTGGAGGTGATACGGCATCCGGAAGAAACCACCAACATGAAGAGGCAAACCGTGGCTTCTTACTTCCGGGTATGGAGTCTTCTTGATCTGTATTCTGCCTACTTCCAAAAAGGACTATCCAAGCCTTCTTATGAGATGCCCAGATAGAGTCAGTGAAACAAGGGCAAAGCACAGAGTCAAGAAACATCGGGTTGGGGAAGTGGTGGAAGCAGGGCAGGAAGAGAGCACTGGGCACACAATCCTCCTGCCCATTAAATGACTGATTCTGTCAGCATTCAAGCTGCTTCTTGGTCTTAGAGTTACTGGAGGCAGCCACTTTTCTAGCATACTGAATAGTAAAGTAGTTAATAAAGTTCCAGAAGTTGGCTTATTAAGTTCAGATACTAAGAGAATCTGTCTTAGCATTGATTTCATTTTCCTAGATTAAATTGACGCATTGTAAAATATACTTGTCTGAGCCCTATTATTTCCCATTTCTGCCATCCCTATTTCTGATACTTCATCTAGTTAAATGCCTCCTTTGGGTAAAAACACGGTCTCTAGAAGGGCTCTGTTAAGTGCACATTATATAGCAAAGACAAGACACATAGAATCTTGCAGCAATTTGCACAGATTTGTTTGTGTTCAAATTATAAAGCATTAGAGTTGGAAGGTCTTTAGAGATCACGTACCACTGGAAGCTGAGATCCAGATAGTTTCACAGTAGAAATGCTGTTAGGCCAAGCACAGTGATTCACACCTGTAATCCCAGCACTTTGGGAGGCTGAGGCAGGCGAATCACCCGAGGTCAAGAGTTTGAGACCAACCTGGCCAACATGGTGAAACTCCATCTCTACTAAAAATGCAAAAATTAGTCAGGTGTGGTGGCAGATGCCTGTAATTCCAGCTACTTGGGAGGCTGAGGCAGGAGAATTGCTTGAACCTGGGAGGTAGAGGTTGCAGTGAGCCGAGATTGCACCATTGCACTCCAGTGTGGGTAACAGAGTGAGACTCCATCGCAAAAAGGAAAAAGAAGAAATGCTGTTAGATCAAATTTAGAGCTGATCTCAGGGGCAGTGGAATGAGGTAGTAAGGTGGGGTTGGCAGAGGAAAGGGCTTGGCAGGGATGAGAGGTCAGGTGGGTGGGAAGCCGGAAGAGCCAGGCAGGCTGAAGGGCAGGACTTGGGAGCCGGCACTCTAGATAGAAGGCTCCATGGAAAGCTAGCAGGTGCAAGGATCTAAAGTGCAGAAGTCCAGCCTAGCCAACTGTGCTTCAGAGGCAGGCTAGAATTGGGCTCAGGGTATGAATTGCAGGGGCCCCAGACCTTTGAATCCCATACTCCATCCATGCAGTGAGTCATGCTATAGCATCTGTGGCAGGTGGGCCCCTGCCTCCTCATTCTGATGTTTGGTTATTTCTAATTGCTACTTATTTCTTACATTGAGACATACCTGGTCCTATCCCCTTTAGTGGCTCTATGTTCATCTGTTAGTCCATTTTATGTTGCTATGAAGGAATACCTGACACTGGATGATATATACATATTTTTTGAGACAGAGTCTCACTCTATTGCCCAGGCTTGAGTGCAGTGGTGCAATCTTGGCTTACTGCAACCTCCACCTCCTGGGTTCATGTGATTCTCCTGCCACAGCCTCCCATATAGCTGGGACTACAGGCACGTACCACCAAGCCTAGCAAAATTTTTTTGTATTTTTATTAGAGACAGGGTTTTGCCACGTTGGCCAGGCTGGTCTTGAACTCCTAACCTTAGGTGATCCGCCCACATCAGCCTCCCAAAGTGCTGGGATTACAGGCATGAGCCACCGCGCCCAGCTGAGACTGGATAATTTATAAAGAAAAGAGGTTTATTTGGCTCATGGTTCCTCAGGCTGTACAAGTGTGGCACCAGCATCTGCTTGGCTTCTGGTGAGGTTTTACTCATGGAGCAGGCATGTTACATGGCAAGAGAGAGAGGAATGGAGAGGGACCAAAACAGAGGGGGGATCCCATACTCTTTTAAACAACCAGATTTTGCATGAACTAATAGAGTAAGAACTCACTCATTGCCATGTGGACAGCACCAAGCCATTCATGAAGAATCTGCCCCCATAACCCAAACACCTCCCACTCATGAGGCATCTGCCCGCATGACCCAAACACCTCCCACTGGGCCCATCTCCAACATTGGAGGTCACATTTCAACATGAGATTTGGAGGAAACACACATCCAAACCGTATCATCCTCCTGGTAACCCTTGGTGTCTGTGTGTATTTTCCCACTGGATTTAGTGGCTCTATTTACTCTGTGAAATGATTCTCAAGATCTTAGGGCCCCCCTATCAGCAGAAAAGTCTCTGGCTTATGGTTTTTCAGAAATATACCCATAATAACCAGTTTGGTGTTCTCAAAATACCAGTTCACAAATGCTAACCCTGAAAAACAAGTTACCTTAGTAAGCTAGGTAACACCAATTTTGATCTGTAGGAGCAGTGACTATGAAATAATGGAACTGATTTCCTTTGACTTATAACAGCCCCTGAAGGTGTGCCCAGAAGAGCTCCAGCAGTGGATGCCCTCAGAAACAACTGAGGCCGCCCCCTTCACAAGCGCCCCTCTGATTTTCCATGTCCTTCCTCCCCTCTTGCTGTGAGAGCCCTGTACCAGCTGCTTGGTATATGTTAGTTGATAGTCACCATAATCTTCATTTTGAATACTTCTCTTATTTTCTTTGCCTTGTTTTTGTATTTTTCTTTTCTGTCCCACTACCTTATTACCAATCGTATCAGTAGGATTTGCTTAGACTATCTGGTGGATCTTAGGCTGAAGAAGCAATTTGCCCCTTCCTCAAACGCTGGACATTTTAAATTACAGATACAGATTGTGGAACGTCACCTGGGAATACCAGCGACAAGCATTCTAGTTCTGGCAATGGAATTACAGGATAGCCTAGAGCATGTTCTTAGCTAAGTTTCTGCCATACGGGATATTGCTTGGCACTAGGTGATGTTTAAAGAATGTTTTTGAATCTGCAGATGGCTATAAGTAGGACTTATATTATTATCTCCTATTGCTGATTTCATGTTCTGCCTCGCAAAGGTCTGTGAGCCTCAAACTGCTCTAGAGGCTTCTGCAGGCCCGTGTTGTAATTATCCATTGCATTGGTGGTAACCTCGTTCCTTGTGCATTTTTCTCCCTGGTAGTATTCTCTGATGGACCTGCTCTCCAAAATGGTGGTTGGACAGCCCCACTTTGTGCGCTGCATTAAACCCAATGATGACCGAGAGGCCCTGCAGTTCTCTCGAGAGAGGGTGCTGGCCCAGCTCCGCTCCACAGGGATTCTGGAGACAGTCAGCATCCGCCGCCAGGGCTATTCCCACCGCATCCTCTTTGAAGAATTTGTGAAAAGGTCAGACCATCACCTTTGGGAATGCATTCTTGTAAATGTAGCTCTACTCTGGCCATCCCTGTGTCCTAAGATTGTTCCTCCTGCCCACTCTCCTCCAAATATGTAATTGGCTAGTTGCCAGCTACCATTTAGTTCTTTGTTGAATTTTTATTGTGCTTCAACTAAACTGCAATGATCCAGCAGTCACGTTAAGCTTCCTTCTGATCACATTATTTTAAATGTCCATATACATTTATATGTTATAAATCCTTAGGTCTCAAGTTCTCCAGGTATTTTGTTGTTATGATGAAAGTATCCCTCCATAAGTGGGCCCAGATTCTGGTGGATTGGAATGCACCCAAGCACCAGTTCTTCTTCCAGGTTCTGGCATGATATAATATAATAATTAACACTTATATAGCACCTAAAGTATCCTAAGAGTACAGGACATTTTAGGGCACTATTTAAAATGTATTATCTCATTTGATCCATAGAACAACCCTATAAGCTAGACTCTATTATTATCCCCATTTTACAAAATGTAAAGGTGAGAAAACTTGGGTATCAAAAGAAAGTAAGTGATTTTCCCATGGTCTCATGCTGGTCAATGTAGAGCCAGGATTTGAACCCAGGCAGTCTGGTTTCAGTATCCATGCTTTTAATCTCTTCAGTTCAGTGCATTCAATCAATATTTATTGAAATAAATTGCATGGCACTTTCTTAACCCAGAAGTGCCTTTGTCTAAGAATGAAATGCTGCTCTTTTCTGAACAACTGCCATAGACATTATGTATGAATGTGATTACAAGTAGAATTTTCTGTGAAGAAATAAGGAAAACAGTAACAACAAAAAAAAAAACACCTCTGAGAAGCACTGCTGTCTGAGGATGCCTGGAGAGGAATATTGAAATCCATTGTATGCCTGACAAAGACAAGGCAATCAAGAAAAAAAAATACATTGTAGAATCTGCCTCACTCCTTAAGCCATCAGTTAGTGTCTTTTTACCTCCACTCTGAAACATGTGCCCAAGGTCATTTTTTCCAACTTTTTCTTAGGAGAGGATGGGTCCTAAATAAGGTAGCTTGCTTTATCAAGTCTCCCAAACTCTGCTAAATTCCATGGAAAAGATAAGGCAAAAAAAAAAAAAAAAAAAAAAAAGAGAAAGTTCCTTGCAATGAGAGCTTTTAAATTAAAATAAGAACAAAATGGCTGTTTTTTGTTTGTTTGTTTGTTTGTTTGTTTTTTTGTTTTTTTTTTTACATGTTTTTGAGCTTCATTTTTCCTCTTAAATTTGGAGGTGAAACAAGAAAAAAAAATTTAGCACATGAATTTGACTAGTCAAGTATTTTTTGTAACAATGTTTGAATACATAAAAATATTTAAGAAAACAGGTCAAATGCTGAACAGATTGGCACTTCTTTGTTCATAATCAGAAAGTCATTAGGCAAGTATGAACAGGAGTTTCAAAATGCCAGTAAATCTGAGGATATCAAAGATTTCTGAGCCAGCAAGTTAATTGGTATTTTGATCCTTTTGAACAACTTAACAAAATAGATGAGTTAGCAGTTTTCTCCCTTGATGTTATTCAACAAATAGGTACACTTCTTATCTTCCTGTTCAAGAGTGCTGTTTTGTAAACTCTCAGCAGGAAATATGCAGACAGGACAATCAAAGACAGGAAACAGAGCCATTCAAGGTTTATTAAATGGAGGTAAATAAAAGATAAAAACTCATTTAATGTTACTCTATACTTTTGTATTTTCCGGCATTCAGGACTGAAACCCCGAGTATATACCTGGTGGTGGTCTTGGGATCATGTTGTTGGGTTCCAGAAAGGGGAAAGACTTCCCCAGTCCCCAGATGACCCAAGTCTGCAGGCTTGGCCAAACCTCAGATACTTTCTTGCCCCTATTCTCTTTGAGCTTTCTGGCAAAATGACTTGGAAGTGCCCTTCCTTATCTCCTACTCATATAGCCTTTGAGGAAGAGGGTGTCCCCAACATCCTCTCATCAATAGGACCAGGTGAATTGTAAGTCTTTATGTTCTTGACTAGGCATGAAAGAGGCCACCTGGAAATGCTGGAGCCTTACTGTTGAGGGACATCATAGAAAAGCAATCTAAGCATTTATTGTTTTTATGGTCAGTGGATTCCGATGCAGTCTCTCAGAAGGTCTACAGCGGGCAAACACATAACTGCATGTATTGGGATGTGTTCTGACAAATGTCTAAAAAATAGGGCCGAGTCAGGCTGAGCACGGTGGCTCACACCTGTAATCCCAGCACTTTGGGAGGCCAAAGCAGGCAGATCACCTGAGGTTAGGAGTTTGAGACCAGCCTGGCCAACATGGTGAAACCCCATCTCTACTAAAAATACAAAAATTAGCCGGCTGTGGTGCACGCCAGTAATCCCAGCTACTCAGGAGGCTGAGACAGGAGAATCGCTTGAACCCAGGAAGCGGGGGTTGCAGTGAGCCAGGATTGCGCCACTGCACTCCAGCCTGGGCGACAGGGTGAGACTTTGTCTCAAAAAAATAAAGAATAGGGCTAAGTCTAATTGTTTATTTATGAAGGTATTATAGTAAATAATGCAGTTTAGTAAAGAGACCCGAATTCTAGTCTCCTCTGGTATATAACATCTGGAAAGTAACCCAACATTCTTTAAAAGATGTTTCCTCATCTGCAGGACAAGAAGGCAGGAATATACAAAGCCCACATTCTAAAGATTTTCAAGGATTACTTGCAGATGCCCGGGGCTTACTTAGTTTCTAAGTCTTCTAGGGATTTTTGCCTTCCCAATCGAGCTCACTGGATGAGAGACCTGCATCTACCAGGCTGTGATTCATAACAGTTGTTAACCATTGAACAAAATGAAACTCTTCCCTTTTCTCTTTCATTGGCATCTTCCATTTCTTCTCATGATGGCGTGGAGAACCATGGTGCCTTGGTATCTCTTTCATCTCATTCTCCTTTCTATTCTTCTACTCTCTCTCTTCCAGAAACTAGGAGTCACCTTTGACTTCTCACTTTCTTTAAATAATCCATCACCAGGTCCTCCAGCTGACCACCTGCTAAAGTTTCTCAAAAACGTCCCCTTGGGAATCTCTCATCCCTTCTTCCATAGCTTTAGTCCAGGCCTTTTGTTATTATTATTAACAGCTCAATTTAGATATAATTCACATATGATAAAAGTCATCTTTTGGAAGTATACAATTCGGCCACGCACAGTGGTTCACACCTGTTATCCCAGCATTTTGGGAGACCGAGGTGGGCGGATCACCTGAGGTTGGGCGTTCGAGACCAGCCTGACCAACATGGAGAAACCCCGTCTCTACTAAAAATACAAAATTAGCTGGGTGTGGTGGTACATGCCTGTACTGTGGTGGTACATCCCAGCTACTCCGGAGGCTGAGGCGGGAGAATCGCTTGAACCCAGGAGGCGAAGGTTGCCGAGAACCGAGATCGTACCATTGCCCTCCAGCCTGAGCAACAAGAGTGAAACTCCCTCTCAAAAAAAAAAAAAGAAAAAGAAAGTATACGATTCAATGCTTTTTAGTCACAGAGTTGTATAAACATCACCACCATCTTATCATAGAACATTTCATTACCTAAAAAGAAACTCCAAACTCATTAGCCATTCTCCCCTTTCTCCTCAATCCCACCAGACTTAGGCAACCAAGGGGGATAATCTAACTTCCATCTGTATGGATTTGCCTATTATTGACATTTCATGTAAATGGAATCATACAACGTGGCCTTTTGTGTCTGGCTTCTTTCACTTAGCATGTTTTCAGTGTTGGATGAAATAAATACTGGTACTATGTACCAGTATTTTATTTTTTTATAGGTGAATAATATCCCATTGTATGAATATATCACATTTTGCTTCCTCATTTATCAGTGGATGAACTTTTGCATTGTTTCCACTTTTTGGTTGTTATGAATAATGCTGCTGTGAATATTCATGTATAACTTTTAATGTGGGCATATGTTTTCACTTCTTTTGGGTATATACCTATGAGTAACGTTTCTTGGTCATATGGCAACCCTCTGTTCCAAGTGGCTGCACAATTTAAATTACCATCACCAGTGTTATGAGAGTCCCAGTTTTTCCACATCCTCCTCGACATTTATTATTTTGTCTTTTTGATTTTAGTCATTCTAGTTGATGTGAAGTGGCATCTCATTGTAGTTTTGATTTGTGTTTCTCTAATGACTAATGATGTTGAGCAGCTTTTCTGTGTTCCTTGGTTATGTGTGTATCTTCTTTGGAGAAATGTTTATTCAAATCCTTTGCCCACTTTATGTTGTTGATGTTCATGTATTCCAAATATTGGTCCCTTATCATATAATTTGCAAATATTTTCTCTTTCTCTTTTTTTTAAATGAGCTACTGGTCACTTTGATATTTTCTCACTCTATGGGTTGTCTTCTTTTTTTTTTTTTTTTTTTTCTTTTTGAGATGGAGTCTCGCTCTGTCACCCAGGCTCAAGTGCACTGGCATAGTCTTGGCTCACCCAACCTCCGCCTCCCGGGTTCAAGCAGTCTCATGCCTCAGCCTCTGGAGTAGCTGGGATTACAGGCATCTGCCACCATGCCCTGCTAATTTTTGTATTTTTAGTAGAGACGGGGTTTCACCATGTTGGCCAGGCTGGTCTCGAACTCCTGACCACCTGACCTCATGTCATCCACCCACCTCGGCCTCCCAAAGTGCTGGGATTACAGGAGTGACCCACCGCGCCTGGCCTGGGTTGTCTTCTTGATGGTGTGCTTTGGAGCACAAAATTTTTAAATTTTGATGAAGTTCAATTTATGTATGTTTTCTTTTATTGCTCATACTTTTGGTATTCTATCTAAGAAGCCATCACCTAATCCAATGTGACAAAAGTTTACTCCTATTATTATTCTAGGAGTTTTGTAGTTTTAGCTCTTATGTTTTAGATCTATGGTCCATTTGGATTTAATTTTTTGTATGGTGTGAAGTAGAAGTCTAACTTCATTCTTTTGTATGTGGATATCCAGCAGTTTCAACACCATTCTGTCGAAAATACTGTTATTTCCCTCCATTAAATTGTCCTTGGATTCTTGTCGAAAATCACTGGACCGGCCAGGCGCTGTGTCTCAAGCCTGTAATTCCAGCACTTTGGGAGGCCGAGACGGGCGGATCACGAGGTCAGGAGATCGAGACTATCCTGGCTAACACGGTGAAACCCCGTCTCTACTAAAAAATGCAAAAAACTAGCCGGGCGAGGTGGCGGGCGTCTATAGTCCCAGCTACTTGGGAGGCTGAGGCAGGAGAATGGCTTGAACCCGGGAGGCAGAGCTTGCAGTGAGCTGAGATCCGGCCACTGCACTCCAGCCTGGGTGACAGAGCGAGACTCTGTCTCAAAAAAAAAAAAAAAAAAAAAGAAAGAAAGAAAATCACTGGACCATAAATTTAAGGGGTTATTTCTGGACTCTCTATTCTTTTCTCTATATCTTTTCTGGACCTTTTAAAACTTTTTTGCTCACCCTCTTGCCAGTTTTCTAAGTGAACTTCCTGCCTATTTCATTCTCCAAAGAGAGAGTAGAATAGAATTTGTAAAATTCCTATCTGAGCATATTGTTTCCTTAATTAAAATGACCATCCAGGCCCCTATGGGGTGAGCTGCAGTGCTCTGGCCTGGTGTAGGGAGTCCACCTGATTTGGCCCCTGCTTACTTTCCTAGTCTCTTCTTTCATTTCCCACATCTCAGATCACACTCTAGCCAAAAGTGAGTTACTTGGTGTTCCCTAACCACCCCAGTCTGTTCTAGTCTTTTGTGCTTTGCTCAGGCTATGTCGACTAAATCTCCCTTCTCTAAGCCCTCAGTCTGTTGTCTTAGCCAAGCTAACTCCTGCTCATTCCTTAGGCCTTTGACCAGGCATGAACTTTTCTGTGATACCCTCCTTGACTTCCCCAGGCTGGGTGAGGATCTCTTTTGATAAGCTTCTTTGGTAGCACTTACTACATTGTAGAGCAATTATCTACCTCTCATCACAACCTTAACCCGCTGGGAGGCAGGGATATTTTTCAGCGCGCTCTCTCTCTCTCTCTCTCTCTCTCTCTATATATATATATATATATACACACACACACACAGAGGGTCTCACTCTGTCACCCAGGCTGGAATGCAGTGGCACAATGTTGGCTCACTGCACCCTCTACCCCCGGGTTCAAGCAATCCTCCCACCTTAGCCTCCCAAGTAGCTGGGCCACAGGCGTGCACCACCATGCCTGGCTTATTTTTTGTATTTTTAGTAGCAATGGGGTCTCACCATGTTGCCTAGGCTGGTTTTGAACTCCTGAGCTCAAGCAGTATACCTGCCTCGGCCTCACAAACTGCTGGGATTATAGGCGTGAGCCACCATGCCTGACCTTCAGCTCACTTTATGTCTGTATTGTCCAATGCAGTGCCTGGCACAAATTCAGTGTTTAATAAATATTTGTTGAGTTGAATCAAACTCTTACCACTTCTTTTTCATCACTATTTTCTTTTTTCATCCCTTGACTCACCCTTTGATCCTTGCTCTTTGAAATATATGACAGATATCTAGAACTGGCTTTGCTGAGGTTAAGTTTTACTTGTACTGTAATGTACAACCTAGATTGACAGAATGTAAGATTTCGGGTAAATCATAGTAGCTCTTTATCAATAAAAGGTAAGAAATCTAAAAAAAGTTGATTTAAAATAAGGCTCTAACCCAGTTTGATAATGCTATTATTAGAGGTTAATACATTGAAAGGCTAACTTTAAACAAATTTGCCTCCCTTCTCTCTAAAACAAAAAATGATTTTTTTTTCCGAAATCCAAAGAGATAAGCTTAATAGGACAAGAAGACTCTTTCCTTTTCCAGCTTCTTCTTTCGCATCTCCCCACCTCTCAGCTCATACTCCAGAACAAAAAGAAACCACTTGGAGCTTCCTAACACAGCATACATACATTTTATGAAAGCACCGTTCTGTGAAAGCAGGCTGGTTACTTGGTATGTTAGTCAGGAACCTCTCAATAACAAGTAACTGAAACTCAAACTAGTTGAAGCAACAATTAAAAGGGAATGATACATTGGCTTATAAAACTAGGAAGTTCAAAGACATGTCCGGATCCAGGCAATCAAACAGTTTTACTAAGCCAGAGTCTTTTTCCTTGTATCAGTTTTCTTTTTCCCTCTTTTGAGTTTCTGATAAGGAGCCAGGTTAGCTCTCCTTACATGTTGGCAAAAATGGTCCCTGGATGCTCCTATAGAAAGCGTTCTGTAGGCTTAGCAACAAGAGAGTTTCTACAAGTTCTTATGCAAGGAACTCTCTGATTGTCTGAGTCTGGATCACATGCCCCCCCTTGAACCAATTACTGTGCCCAGGGGTATGATTGGCAGGGTCTTGGGTCAACTGCCAGGGATGGGGTCAGTCCCACTTGAACCGTGGCCTAAAGGACTCTGTTAAAGGAAGGAGAGAGAGGGATGGGTAGGCTAAAACAATAGGCATCCATTACCCTTAGTTGTAACTATTCTGTGTCCTAGAATAAATGACAACAGTTCAGAAAGGTTCACCTTAGCCCAGGTATCTACCTACCTATAGGAGCCCTTTAATTTAGAATTTCGTAGGAACAAAAATTTTGTTGACAATAACTGAATGTTAACTTTGGAATAAGAACTAAATATATATAGTTACTATCATTTTCACTTAAGGATGGTTATCTTGTTTGTTTTGTTCAAATATGACTTCACATAGCATACTGCGGGTTATTTAAAAGTTTCCATCTCCACTTCACTAAGGGATCAGAGAAAACCCAGTCTATTCTGGCCCAGTTTGAATTCATCTTCTTGCATTTGACACAGTTCTCTGACTTTCTCACCCATGATGTTCTTGTCCCACCTAGGACCCAGCCTAGAAGTGCTGGATGTCATTATGTCACTTCCCTTTCTCAGGGTCTCTTCTTCTAGCCTCTATTTGTGTTTTGTTTGTTTGAGATAGGACCTTGCTCCATTGCCTAGGCTGGAGTGCAGTGGCATGATCATGGTTCACTGCAGCTTTGAACTCCAGAGCTCAAGCAATTCTCCTGCCTCAGCCTACAAACAACCCAAGACGACATGTGCAAACCACCATGCCTGACTAATTTTTAAATTTTTTTGTAGAGACAAGATCTCATTATGTTGCCTAAGCTGGTCTCAAACTCCCGTGCTCAAGCTATCTATCCTCCCACCTTGGACTCCCAAAGTGCTAGGATTACAGGTGTGAGCCACCACATCCAGCTTATTCTCTTCTTTTGACTATTTCCTGCCATACTTTCAGAATACTAATCTTAATCTTTCAGCTGGATTTTTGCTTACACTTTGTGCCTTGCTAACTCTAGTCTCTGTTTACCTTACATGATCCTTTATACTGCCACCAGATTTATGTTTATAACAATATCAAGATGATCATGTCACTCTCAGGAATAAACTTCGGTGCCTCTTCTTCGTTGTCTGTAGCATAAAGTCTAAAGCCTTTAGCTAAGCAAAGTGAGGAGGCCAAAGCAATTCCATCTTGGACATTAACCTGCCATGTTGACTTTCCATTAACCCCAGTTCCAGTAATGCCTCTAAGATTTTTATTTCATCTACTGTTTCTTCTGCAAGAGCATCTACTTACCAGAAATCCTGCCCTTAGGTCGGAACAACCTTGCCATAAATCTTGCCCTGAGACAGATTTACACAGCATTCTTGCTTTTCCCTGGGAGGTTGACTTTGATTGTCCTACACATTCCTTTTGAAACAGGAGAGTTCGGCCGGGCGCGGTGGCTCAAGCCTGTAATCCCAGCACTTTGGGAGGCCGAGACGGGCGGATCACGAGGTCAGGAGATCGAGACCATCCTGGCTAACACGGTGAAACCCCGTCTCTACTAAAAAATACAAAAACTTAGCCGGGCGAGGTGGCAGGCGCCTGTAGTCCCAGCTACTCCGGAGGCTGAGGCAGGAGAATGGCGTGAACCCGGGAGGCGGAGCTTGCAGTGAGCTGAGATCCGGCCACTGCACTCCAGCCTGGGTGACAGAGCCAGACTCCGTCTC
>NC_037680.1:46882277-46887534 GCF_003255815.1 Theropithecus gelada
AAAAACACAAAAAAAAAAAAAAAAAAAAAAAAAAAAAAAAAAAAACAGGAGAGTTCCCTGACCCCCCTCACAGGATATGCAACAAGGGTGTGGCTCATCTGTTCAGTCACCACTGCTCAAATCACCTGCGGGAGGGGGAGCATGTGGATGGACAAGTGCAGGAACTGGGGCAAGTGCTTTGGGTTCCAGCCCCACTCCCCAAGTAGTGTCTACGGGTGGGGTGTCTGCAACTCCCAAAGCCTGAGTGGGCATGTTACAGTGCACTCTTTCAGCTTTGCTGTCTGCAGATGGCTTAAGGGTTAACCAGCTCAGTGGACCCTCTGCCTTTTCCCAGGGGCAGTAGGCCAGTGTGATAGCTTTCTGTATCCTGAGCTCTTGTCCCACGTCCCAGAAGAATCAGGTCATACATGGACTTGAAGGATGAATGCAGGGGTTTTACTGAGTGGTGGAAGTAGCTCTCAGTGGGATAGATGGGGAGCTGGAAGGGGGATGGAATGGGAAGATGATCTTCCCCTGGAGTTTGGCTGTCCAGTGGCCAGACTCCTCTCCAACTGCCCCTAGCAGAACTCCTCTCGGCCTTCAGATGCTCCTTCTATCTCTCTTTCTCTGCCATGCTGTTCTGCCATGGTCTGCTTGTCTCCTCATCTGCTCTGGAGCCTGGGGTTCATGGTTTGCATGGTACAGAATAGGTGATGTAGTGGGCCCAAAAGCAACTTTTTGGGTGCAAAAACAGGAATACCTGTCCTTATTTAGGGCCAGGGGTATCCAGACTTGAGGGTGGGACCTTTGCCAGGGAACCACCCTCTTCTACCTAGTGTTTCCCTGTCTCCTGTTCATATCACTTTTCTATGGTATATAAGCACTGGGTTAGGGGGTTAATGGACCAGGGATCCTCCATTTTGTCCCAGTGCCATTCTAGACACAGACATGGCTTCTGTTCATAAATCTCTATTAAATGTTTCTTTTTTTCTAAGGAACTGGATATGTCGGCCTCTTTCTTTGGCCTCTCAGCTTTCTTGGACCTCTGGGGGTAGGTTTGCCTAGGCCTGCCTACTACAGAACACAAAGCTTTCCATGACTGGTCTCAACTGACTATTCTCATTTTTCCCCACCAGGCCCTCCAGTCCTATGCATGATGGTCAGCCTTTGTGCCTTCTCTTCACTGATGGAAAGCCTCTTCATCTGGCAGTCTTCTCTTCACCTTTTAATCCCCAGCCCAGGCACCTTCTCTATGAAGCCTGCCTGGACTCTGCCAAACTAGCAGTTGCTCCATCCTCTGTGCTCCCACAACTGGGTGTTGATATCTGTGTATTAGAACATATAGTCTTATTTTTATCTTAACATGTCTGTCTGCTCCACAAGACTGTGAATTTTACAGGGATGGAGTGGATCTTACTCATTTTTGTATCCCTAGCACTTCACATATTATGGTATCTGGCTCATTGTGTGTGTCCAGTGTTTCCTGAATGAAGGACTCTATTAATCAGGAATACGTTTGACTGTGAATAGCAAATAAACATTCTTAGTGGCGTAAGCCAGAGTTTCTCAACCTCTACGTTGTTGACATTTTGGACCAGATAATTCTTTGTTGTGAGCTGTCCTGTGCCTTATAAGATGTTTAGTAGCGTCTTTCTAGATTCTGCATACTAGATACCAACACCCGCACCCCCAGCAGTTGTGACAATCAAAGGTATCTCTAGATGTTGTCAAATGTCTCCTGGAGAGGGAGGGGGGATTTACCCAAGTTGAGAACCACTGGCAAATAGGTTTGTTTATTTCTTCTCACATAAAAAAGAAGTTGAGGCCGGGCGCGGTGGCTCACGCCTGTAATCCCAGCACTTTGGGAGGCCGAGACGGGCGGATCATGAGGTCAGGAGATCGAGACCATCCTGGCTTACACGGTGAAACCCTGTCTCTACTAAAAAAATACAAAAAACTTAGCTGGGCGTGGTGGCGGGCGCCTGTAGTCCCAGCTACTTGGGAGGCTGAGGCAGGAGAATGGCGGGAACCCGGGAGGCGGAGCTTGCAGTGAGCTGAGATCCGGCCACTGCACTCCAGCCTGGGCGACAAAGCGAGACTCCGTCTCAAAAAAAAAAAAAAAAAAAAAAAGAAGAAGTTGAGAGGTAAGCTGTTTCTAGCATTAGTTCTGCTGTTCAATGATGTCATCAGAGACCTGGACACCTTCTGACCTTCTTTCATCCCTTTTGACCATCTTTAGTGTGTGAGTTGGCTTATAGTGTCATAGTCACAAGATGGCTGCTGCCCCTCCAACTATCATGTCTACATTTAAGGCAGGAAAAAAGGAGCAGGATGAATGGCTAAGGCAGCCACATCTCTACCTTTTTTATCAGGAAAGAAAAAATTTTTTCAGAATCCATTTTACATATACCTCATTGACCTGACCTGGGTCCCATGACCATTCCTAGCTGTGGGGAGAGGCTTAGAAAGTGGAGAACAGGACTAGGGCACATTGTCACCCAGAAAAAAACTGGTGTTCATTTAGCCAGGGAGAAGTGAGTGTGGAAATGGGGGAGGCAGTTAATCATGTTTCTCTCAGAGAATAAATCTAATTAATTTAATTAATTGATTGAAAGAATAGGGGCTGAAAAGGCCAGGCTCGGTGGCTCATGCCTGTAATCCCAGCACTTTGGGAGGCCGAGGCAGGCGGATCACCTGAGATCAGGAGTTGGAGACCAGCCTGACCAACATGGAGAAACCCTGTCTCTACTAAAAATACAAAATTAGCTGGGTGTGGTGGTGCATGCCTGTAATCCCAGCTACTCAGGAGGCTGAGACAGGAGAATTGCTTGAACCCGGGAGGCGGAGGTTGCAGTGAGCTGAGATTGCGCCATTGCACTCCAGCCTGGACAACAAGAGTGAAACTCTACCTCAAAAAGAAAAAAAAAAAAAGAAAAAAAAAGAAAAAAAAAAAAGAAAGAATAGGGGCTGAATGAATATTAAGTAAATATTCTGAGTTCCTTACTACCTCATTTAAGAGTCAGAAAGTGCAGAAGTGCCTGACTAGAAGCAGGTGAGATCCTGAGAATCTTCTAATTCCATGGCCTTGGAGAAGGTGTGAGGGGTGTTATTATACATTTTATATATATATATACACACACACACACACAGATACACACACACACACATACACACAGTTGGTTTTTTTTGTTTGTTTGTTTTTTTTTTTTTTGAGATGGAGTCTCACTCTGTCACCTGGGCTGGAATACAGTAGTGTGATCTCAGCTCACTACAACCTCCACCTCCCGGGTTCAAGTGATTGTCCTGCCTCAGCCTCCCTGAGTAACTGGGACTATAGGCGAGCACCACTACACCCAGCTAATTTTTTGTATTTTTGGTAGAGACAGGGTTTCACCATGTTGGCCAGGCTGATCTTGAACTCTTGACCTCAGGTAATCTGCCTGCCTTGGCCTCCCAAAATGTTAAGATTACAAGCGTGAGCCACCATGCCTGGCCCATAGATAGGTATATATATACACACATATGCATGTGTATATATATATACACACACACACTAAACCTATATATATAAAATAAATAGGTGTTATTACATATATGTGTATATATATTTTAAAAACCTATATACAAATATATATTATGGCTGGACATGGTGGCTCATGTCTGTAATCCCAGCACTTTGGGAGGCCGAGGCAGGTGGATCACCCAGGGTCAGGAGTTCAAGACTAGCCTGGCCAACATGGTAAAACCCTGTCTCTACTAATACTATGAAAATTAGCTGGGCGTGGTCGTGCATGCCTGTAATCTCAGCTACTTGGGAGTCTGAGGCAGGAGAATCACTTGAACCCAGGAGGCAGAGGTTGCAGTGAGCCAAGATCATGCCACTGCACTCCAGCCTGGGCAACAGAGTGAGACTCTGTCTCAAAAAATAAAAAAAAATTTAAAAATATATATTAGATATGTGTGTATGTATATAAATATATATATTATATATGTGTGTATGTATATAAAACCTATATATTTATATATAAATGTGTATCTATTATATAGATAATTATGTATCTATTATGTAGATGTGTGTATATATTTAAAATATATAAATATATAGGCTTGGCTAACACGGTGAAACCCTATCTCTACTAAAAATACAAAAAAAAAAAAATTAGGCAGGCGTAGTGGCAGGCGCCTGTAGTCCCAGCTACTCGGGAAGCTGAGGCAGGAGAATGGCGTGAACCCAGGAGGTGGAGCTTGCAGCGAGCCAAGATGCCGGCACAGCCTTCCACGGTCGTCGACATGGAGGGCCTCATCATTTTTACAAGACACTCAGTCCCGCCGGGCGCGGTGGCTCACGCCTGTAATCCCAGCACTTTGGGAGGCCAAGGCGGGCGGATCACAAGGTCAGGAGATCGAGACCATCCTGGCTAACACAGTGAAACCCCGTCTCTACTAAAAATACAAAAAATTAGCCGGGCGCGGTGGCGGACGCCTGTAGTCCCAGCTACTCAGGAGGCTGAGGCAGGAGAATGGCGTGAAACTGGGGGGCGGAGGTTGCAGTGAGCCGAGATCATGCCACTGCACTCCAGCCTGGGCGACAGACCGAGACTCCGTCTCAAAAAAAAAAAAATATATATATATATATATGTATAAATATATAGGTTTTATATATATACACATATATTTTAAAAATCTATGTATAGTGTACTTTTTTATATATACATACATCTATATAATAGAGGTGTATTTTTATATATTTATATATGAATATATAGGTTTTATATATCCACTATATATAAACATATAAGTATTATATATACACATATATAACACCTATTATATATAGGTTTAATATATACACACATATATAGATTATGTGTATATATTAATATACATATACACATATGTGTGTATACATATTAATATACATATACATACATAGGTTTAATATATACACATATATGTATATAATATACACATATACACGTATATGTATATAATATATGTTACATATTATATATGTTATATATGTATATATTATATACATATATATGTATGTGTATATCTAATAACACCACACACATATCTATATTTATTTATAGGCAGAGAGAGAGGTTTTCAGCATGGTTCCTGGCTCGTAACTCCCATAACCCTTATTACAGTCTTTTGTTTACAATGTTGGATGTGTCAGGCCTCAGGAAACAGAATCCTTCTGCCCTCCTTTCACATGCCCCAAGGCAAGACTTTCTTTTTTTTTTTTTTTTTTTTTTTTTTTGTTGATCGGGTT
>NC_037680.1:46887602-46897465 GCF_003255815.1 Theropithecus gelada
CCCCAAAATTTTTTTTTTTTTTTTTTTTTTTTTTTTTTTTTTTTTTTTTTTTTGAGACGGAGTTTTGCTCTGTAGCCCGGGCTGGAGTGCAGTGACCGGATCTCAGCTCACTGCAAGCTCCGCCTCCCGGGTTCCCGCCATTCTCCTGCCTCAGCCTCCGGAGTAGCTGGGACTACAGGCGCCCGCCACCTCGCCCGGCTAGTTTTTTGTATTTTTAGTAGAGACGGGGTTTCACCGTGTTAGCCAGGATGGTCTCGATCTCCTGACCTCGTGATCCACCCGTCTCGGCCTCCCAAAGTGCTGGGATTACAGGCTTGAGCCACCGCGCCCGGCCCCAAGGCAAGACTTTCATCTTCCCCTTTCTGATTGTGGGTCCTAAGACCCTCCCCAGAGAGGGTCCCATCATGTATCGTAGGGGAAAGAATGCTGAAGTCATGAAGCTTCCGTGATAACCCAAGAGGTTTGGATTCTGCATGGTTGAACACATGGAAGTTCCTGGAGGGTGGCATGCCCAAGCGAGGCGTGGAAGCTCTGCACCCTTTCCCCCCTAACTTGTCCTACTCATCTCTTTATCTGTATCCTTTGCAATATCCTTTATAATAAACTTGTAAATGTGTTTCCCTAAGTTCTAAGAGTTGCTCCAGCAAATTAATTGAACCCAAAGAGGGTGTCATGGGAACCCCAACTTGAAGCTGGTCAGTGAGAAGTTTCGAAGGCCCAGACTTGTGACTGGCATTGGGGGGTGGGGAGTGGTTAGTCTTGGGGACTGAGCCCTCAAACAGTGGGATCTGACACTATCTCCAGGTGGACAATGTCCAAATTGATTTGAAGGATGCCCAGTTGGTATCTGCTGCAGAATTAACTGCTTGCTTGTGGTGGGGAAAAACTCACACACATTTGGTCATGGAAGTCTTAGTGTTGTTGAGTGTTTTTTGGTGTGACAGCAGAGGAAAAACATCATTTGAGAGTTTTTCCCACAACAGTGTGTTTGCAGTTTTAAGTCTACAACACATTCTTTAACTCTCGCAAAGTGAACTGAATATCATCAGTTAACGTTGTGAAAAGTTCACCTGTGAGAACATGGTCCACCATATTCCCTTATTAAGCCCTAAGGTTAGTGCCTACTCACAAGATAGTATTTAGAGAAATCAACAGCACAGAAGAACCCAGACATCTCGAGACAGGCTGAATGTCCAACTTCAATTTTCAATGAGTAAAAGCTTCTGCTTTTTTCTCTGGGTAGACAACAGTGAATAAGGAACAAGAAAACAGAAATCCTCCAGGACATCATTAGATTTCTTTTCTTTTCATCTATAACTACATAGATGAGAGTCTGATATAAACAGATATTAATGTGTCATCCAGGTAAGCTAGTACATCCACAGCAAAGTGAACAGCATCCTCAAGACCTGGAAATTGCTAGGTACAGTGGCTCACGCCTGTAACCCCAGGAGGCCGAGGTGGGTGGATCACTTGAGCCCAGTAGTTTGAGACCTGCCTTGGCTACATGGCAAAACCCTAAAATACAAAAATGAGCAGAGTGTGGTGGCACATGCCTGTGGTCCTAGCTACTTGGCGGCTGAAGTGAGAGGATTGCTTGAGCCTCGGAGGTAAAGGCTGTAGTGAGCTGTGATTGTGCCACTGCACTCCAGCCTGGGTGACAGTGAGATTGTTTCAAAAAAATTTTTTTAAATTTTAAAAAGTAAAGACAAATATTCCAGGGAAATTAATTTACGTGGTGTAAGGAACCTGTTAAGACATAGTTAGGGAGGATGACAGCTTCAACATTGTGAGTAAAATATATTTCATGCTTGTGTGAAGTCTCCACATCTACCTTCTAGGGGCAGAAGTGGCATGGTGGCTTCTCTGGGAGGGCCTTTAACATTGCTGTCCTTGCGTACTGTCATTTCCATCTGCTTTTCTTTGTTTAGTTGAGAGGGTGAGTTGCTACCTGCTTTCCAACTGTGCGTGTTGGTGCCTTTTAGGTAGTTTATGTATTAGAGTATTAGGGAGGTGAAACCTTGAATGACTTCTTTTCTCTTCTTAATCCTTACATTACCAGTGTTATAACCTTGGTGATATGGTTTGGTTGTGTCCCCACCCAGATCTCATCTTGAATTCCCATGTGTTGTGGGAGGAATGCAGTGGGAGGTAATTGAATCATGGGGGCAGATCTTTCCCTTGCTGTTCTCCTGATAGTGAATAACTCTTGGGAGATCTGATGATCTTAAAAAGGGGAGTTTTCCTGCACAAGTTCTTTTTTTTTTTTTTTTTTTTTTGAGACAGGGTCTCACTCTGTCACCCAGGCTGGAGTGCAGTGGAGTTGCTCACTGCAACCTCTCCCTCCAAATTCAAATGATTCTCCTGCCTCAGCCTCCTGAGTAGCTGGGATTACAGGCGTGCGCCACCACACCTGACTAATTTTTGTATTTTTAGTAGAGACAGGGTTTCACCGTGTTGGCCAGGCTGATCTTGAACTCCTGACCTCCGGTGATCTGCCTGCCTTGGCCTCCCAAAGTGCTGGGGTTATAGGCATGAGCCACAGTGCCCGGCCCAAGCTCTCTCTTTGCCTGCCGCCATCCACTTAAGATGTGACTTGCTCCTCCTTGCCTTCTGCCATGATTGTGAGGCCTCCCCAGCCATGTGGAACTGTAAGTTCAATTAAACCTCTTTCTTTTGTAAATTGCCCAGTCTCAGGTATGTCTTTATCAGCAGTGTGAAAGCAGACTAATACACTTGGTTAGTGCAGTAAACAAAAAACTTTCTTAAAATGTCTTTTACAGTATCACCGAAAGACTCTAAGAGATGGCTTGTTCCAACTTTCTCATTTACAGATCTTTATTTTCAGATCAAATTTACAGAGTCTGAGGCAATAGAGGTGAAATCACTTCCCCAAGGTAGCTCTAGGGATAGGCAATATCAGTCTCTCCAGAATGTTATCGGCTAAAGAGAACTTCTGTGACCACCTCTACTCATTCTTATGGGGCAAGATGGGTTCAAATTGGCATTGTGGGCTGAGGACCCTTTCTTAGTTGCCTCAGGCAATTGGGACAGTATCCCAAAAGTAATTCTTTTAAGCCCTGACTTTTTCATGGAGCCCACGCTGCTGGCAGCAGCTTTTCACATAGTCAATTAGAAAAACCATTTCTGTAGTTGATAGCTCTGCAGATTTAGCCAGGAATTTGTAGTGGTGATTTGAAAAAGTGGAGGCAAGAATTAATATTGATCTCACTGTTCTCCAAAATACTGAATGGTGGCAGAATAATAAGTCCAGGCTATCTTTCCTGATTTTCCAAATGTTCTGTGTTATAAGCAACCTCATGAATTAATTCAGTTGTAGGAAAGAAGACATAATAAAGGAAAACAAGAAGAAAGACATTATGAGGCATTAAATAATATCTGGACATTTGGATTTGCTTGCCCAGGCTACTCTGGAAATCAATGGCTGAATTAAAACTCCTTGCTTGGAGATTCTTTAAAACAAATATCAGTGGGGCTAACTTATGTTAGATAATAACAATGAAGCAGCAAAAAGAAAAAGGAATGAAGAAAATAACAACATGGAGAAAAGGGGGAAGAGGAGAAAAGGAGGAAGGAGAGTGTGAGGAAACCTCCTGGCATGGGGATGGCAAATACATGGGTATGAAGACAACTTCACTCTTCAGCCCTAGCCGCAGACCCGGCTCTTCAGTCAAGGCATGTTTTCTTCACAGCCTCAATGTGGCCTTGGAATCCCTCCCAACGTGGTGCTCCAGGAGAACACTACCCAGTCCATCAGCTGAGCAGTTGTCCTCTTAACCATTACTGGTATAGCATGCTCTAGCTGCTTATAGTAAATATCTGCCTACCCCTAGCACGATGGTTTAGGGATGACTTAGAGAAAAGATTGCTAACTATGTTTCTTCACACGTTTGGGTAGGGGAAGAGAAAAATAGATTTTTCTTAGAAGAAGACAGAGATGGACATTTATTGAGAACCTACTTGTGGTGGGCTTCATGCTAGGGTTTTACATATATCATCTCACTTAACACTGGTAGTAGTCCCCCAGATAGATAGTATTTATTCTGGTTTTACAAATGAGGAAACTAGCTCAAAGTTACACAGAGAGTATGTGGGTGATGGAGTCAGGGTGTGAAATCCCCACCATCCTCAAAATAAATACATAGAGATGGTTGAACACATCTGAATATTCACTGTGAAATCAATCTGTAGAGTTCAATCAGAAAAAATACATCAATAATTTTTCTAATTGTAAATAATCAGTTTAAACTTAAGCTTTTATTACAAATTAATTTGAGCAAATCCAGCCTCAATTTCCAATTCCAGTGTCATTGTGATTTTTCCCCTTTAGGGGCCTCTCAAAGTTTATAAGGAGGCAGCAGCAGCAGTATCAGAAACATTTATTAAGCACCTGTTGTATGCTAAGTGCTATCTATAGTAATACTGCATTAGAAAGAAGGAATCTACAATTTCAGGACCTTTTCAATCTAATACCACAGATTAGTGCAATTTCTTAACCCAAGGCCCAAATTTAGGAGTCTAAGGATGTAATGAATATATGGCTTTTTTTAAGGCAGCAGATGGTGGCCAGCTGTTCTCTCTCTTTACTCAAGGCCAAACATGAAGGGAAAAAATTAAAGTAACAGGGATTATGGTAAATATAAGATAGAATTTAAACTAAATCTGAATTTTTATACACACAAAGGGAAATGGGCAATTGGGGGTAATTATCAAATTATCCAATCCAAAATAGTTCTGCTACCTCTATTATCTACATAAGAGAAAATTATTTATATGGATTGAATTGTTCAGATAATTGTCTAGTATTTTGGGTCTCTGAGCAGACAGTCTGGGTGGTCGTTGATATAGATTGAGGGTCCTTCTAGAAATATTTTAAAATGGGAAAAGCGTTTATTTCTTTGCCATATGACTGGGGGCATTTCTACTTAGATGCAAGTAATATTGATCAAATCTGTATATTCATAATTCTTTGACCAGGATTTGGGCCCATTACAATAAAACCATAACAATTTTTACCCAATGTTTGAAGTCGCTTTTTAATTATAAAAATAATGTATGAGCACCCTTTCCTCTAAAATTTTTAAGTATTACATATAAAGCTAAAATTTATTTTCCATATCACTAATTCCATTTCCCAGCATCTGCCCAACGATGGCCCCTCTCTAAACTTTAGTAGTTTTTTGTTTTGTTTTGTTTTTTGTTTTTGAGACGGAGTCTCTCTCTGTCTCCCAGGCTGGAGTGCAGTAGCTGGATCTCAGCTCACTGCAAGTTCCGCCTGCCAAGTTTACGCCATTCTCCTGCCTCAGCCTCCCGAGTAGCTGGGACTACAGGCGCCTGCCACCTTACCCAGCTAGTTTTTTGTAATTTTTAGTAGAGACGGGGTTTCACTGGGTTACCCAGGATGGTCTCGATCTCCTGACCTTGTGATCGGCCTGTCTCGGCCTCCCAAAGTGCTGGGATTACAGGCTTGAGCCACCGCGCCCGGCCTGCTTTAGTAGTTTTATCCTTTCAGGACACACACACACACACACACACACAAACACACACAAACACACAGAGAGTTAGAGGAAGAGGAATTTGCACTTTTCGCTTGTGAACCACACTTTGTATACCATTTGGCAACTTGCTTTTCTACTTAATACGTGTGAGAGATAAAAACCATGTTGTTCCATAGCTCTAACAAATTCCTTTCAACCCCCTCATTGAAATTCATGATATTTATTTAGCTGTTTCTCTACTGGTGGATACCAAAATTGTTTCCAATTGTTTGCTAGCAGTGCTCAATAAACAATCCTAAATATTAAACATGTGTGAGGATTTATTTAGGGTAGATTCTGAGCAGTTGACCTTTTCCAAGAGAAAATGATGTGCCCCAGAGACTCCGTAAGTCATTTAAGCCTAACGAAGAGAAAAGATGATGGAGAGACTTGGAAGCCAGTTTCTTTATATAAATAAACTCTGTCACTGGAGACAAGTCACTTAATTTCCCTGGTATTCTATTTCTCTAACTCAGTGGTTCTCCAGCCTTCTCACACAGCAGAAACTCCTAGAGGGCAAGCTAAAATGCAGATTGGTGGGTCTCACCCCCAGAGTTTCTGATTCAGTGAGAGAGAGAGAGGGAGAGAGAGAGAGAGAAGAGAGAATGCATTTTTAATAAGTTTCCAGGTCATGCTGCAGCTGCTGATGAGAACGCTACACTGACAGCCACTGTTCTAGGTGTATGTTGGGGAAACTATCCTGTGAAAGAGATCATAGTTGAGGTTTTAAAGTCCTTAATAGATTATCTAGGGATATTTTAGGAGGCTTCCAACTTATTATCCAAACATAAGACAATAACTGAAGATTTGTCACAGTGACAGTATTGGATCAATGATAAACATCTATTTTAAAAATCACAAAATCCATTCTTTTTAACCAAGAGAGAAGTCAACCTAGAATCTTTGTTAGAAGGAATCTTGAAGGGTCGCCCAGTCCAACTACCTGGCTAGGCTTTCGTCAGTAGCATTCTTGACCTCATCAACTAGTGTCCCATTGAACAGATTCAGGGTTTACGAATTCACTCCCTAGTTCCTGAAGTAGCCCATTCCATGTGTCGAGATATCTGATCACCATCATGTCCTTCATAACCCTGACCATAAGAAACCATCCTTCAGAAGCTTCTAAGCATCTACCCGAGTTCTACCCTCTGGGCTTTACTGAACAAATCATCTCCCTTCTCCACTTGATGGCAGTCAATTATCATGTTCCCTTAAGTCAGTGGTTCTCAAACTTTAGTACTCAATATCGCTGTAGGAATTTATTAAAATATAGACTCCCAAGGCCCAGCCCCAGAGATTCTGATTCTATGTCTGGAGTGTGGCCCAGGAATCCATATCTTTCATTAAATCTCCAGGTGATTCTGATGCAGGTGGTCTGCATATGACTGTTTAAGATACCCTGCTAAGTCTTTTTGTTTTTAAGCTCCATGTTCCCAGCCTCTTCATCAGTTTCTCATATGACATGGCTTGAGTTTCATCACTATCCTGGTTGCTTAAGGCTGCCTGCCAAAATATACCCCCAAAGAATACTCACCTACCCTCCCACACTGATTTTTTATTCTTATCCTTATCCAAAATGATGTCCTTCATATTTTTGTTTATGTTTGTCTTCCCTACTAGAATATAAAGCTTCATGAGGGCAGGGAAATTGTGTGCATTGCCTACTCATATCATTCAGCACTTCTGCCCATGCCTGATACATCAGTAGATCCTACGTAAAGTTTTATTTAATAGAGAGGAAAAACCAATTTGATTTACAAAATGGTGAATGGTGACAGCATGGTTATACCAAAGCCCTAAAACTATACAGAGTGAATGACACATTCTAAAAGAAAGACTTCGTTTAAAGTCTTGAGAAATAAAAAAAGTTTCAGTCTGTATAATTAGCCTTGAGATATATTTTCACATTGACTTAGGGTTGTACAAATCTCCAAGCTGGGTGCAGATGTTTCATATGCCTTTGAGTGCAAAACTCAATTGGAGGGATGAATCAAAGCAGAGCTCATTCATTATAGGTTAGGATTTCAAAGCCATCTTTAAAACATACAAATCCTTCCCTAGTGCAAAAATGCAGGAGCAGAATGACCAAAATGAGAGGTGCAAATAAAAAATGTAAGCAATCTCCCACACTAATATAATTTTTATCTAAAATGGTGGCAATCTCCCACACTAATATAATTTTTATCTAAAATGGTGGCAATCTCCCACACTAATATAATTTTTATCTAAAATGGTGGCAATCTCCCACACTAATATAATTTTTATCTAAAATGGTGATTCTTCTTTCTCCTCTCCCTTCCAGGAGTAAGAGTAACCATGAGGAAAAAATAGAGAAATAAAATTCATTGTTCATTGTGAGAGAACATCATTGAAAACAAAAGGAAAAGCCCAGCCTTTTTAATCAAGGAAATACAAATTAAAACCACAATTCAACACCATGTTATACCTATTTTGGCAGTAGCCAATAAGTCTGTTAATTCCAAGATTGTCACAGTTAGAGAGAAATGGGACTCTCATATTCTAGTGGTGAGGATATAAATTGGTGTAATCTCTTTGGGAAATAGTTTGACTTTCTTGGTAAAGTCCAACATGAACATATTCCACGAGTATTTTCCACTTCAAAGATTGTAAGTAGAAAAGTGGCAGTTTTTGGGTTTTTTTTTGTTTTTTTGTTTTTTTGTTTTGCGCCTACTAGGTATGCCTTTTAGGATTGCTTGGTAGCATTAGGTCTACCCAGGTGTGAAGACTTCCTACCTCAAAACTTGCCCATTTGTGTGTGTACCTTTGTGTCAAACCGGGATCTATAGCCTAGATTTCTGTACTTCTTTCTTTCCCTTATTAAAAAAAAATGTTCAGAAGAAGATAAAATCATGACTGGCATACAGAAATAAAGATGAATGTGTTAAAAAGAATTTATTTTGTTCACATGTTATGAGGGAACTAGGCAGATGTTATAATCAGTTCAAAGGAAGAGTCAAAATAGCATAGCTTATATGAAATAAAAGAATGTTGGGATGAATTGCAAATGGAGATAAAACTGGTTTTCTGCAGTGGGGAGGAAGGCAGTTAGAATCATTATCAGGCTGGACAGAATTTACATATCTATTTATTAGTTGGAATTTAGAAAGAGTTGCAAAATGGCTCAAAGGGGATGAACAGGACTCCAATAATCTGATAACCCAGAAAAGCATTTTAAAGACAATGTATATAGCTTTCTACTGAAACAGAAGCACCTTACTAATATACTAATCCAGTAGAATATTCTTTGGGCCGGGCGCGGTGGCTCAAGCCTGTAATCCCAGCACTTTGGGAGGCCGAGACGGGCGGATCACGAGGTCAGGAAATCGAGACCATCCTGGCTAACCCGGTGAAACCCTGTCTCTACTAAAAAAAAATACAAAAAACTAGCCGGGCGAGGTGGCGGGCGCCTGTAGTTCCAGCTATTCTGGAGGCTGAGGCAGGAGAATGGTGTAAACCCGGGAGGCGGAGCTTGCAGTGAGCTGAGATCTGGCCACCGCACTCCAGCCTGGGCGACAGAGTGAGACTCCGTCTCAAAAAAAAAAAAAAAAAAAAAAAAAAGAATATTCTTTGGATCCCTCACATGTATGTTAAGGACAACCAGACAGCTGGTACTCAGATAGAAGAAATCAACACTTTAAGTCAAAAGCCTGATATTAAAGGTGCTGGAGCATCAAAAGTCCCTGCTAGAGAGTCAAAGATACCAGGTGCACACAGGAAGAGCTAGGAAGGTTTGATAAGTGTAGAGAAGCCTGAATTAAAAGACTTGGGTAAGCCTCAGATCTTCCACTTATTAAATTTCTCATCTTGGGCCAATTGCCTTCTCTCTGGCTTTCTCCTCTGTAGAAAGAAAGAGTTTTTATCAATGATTTTAAGTTCCCCCTCAGGATCTAAATGTTTACTAAAGGAGCCAGCCAGTCCCTTGCACAGACAGCCCTGTGGGAATGCCCAGGCATAGAGAGTTTTGACACAGGGCAGGGAAGATCCGTTTGTGAGTGTGAGGAGGAACAATGAGATTGAGGTGTCCTAGATCCCCAGTGTGCGGTGTAGAAGCCCCCAAATCTGTCAGTGAACAAAGAGAACAGAAATGATAGGGAAGGAAGTCACTAAAAACAACCTTCTACCATTTATGGTTTTGCACAGAACTTACCTCTACCTTTCGCAATATTGTAAGTTTATCACCAAGGTTGGCTCTGTGTCCTCAGTTTACCTACATGAGAGCAATCAGGGTTCTCCAGAGAAACAAAACCAGTAGGGTGTGTGTGTGTGTGTGTGTGTGTGTGTGTG